>NC_061103.1:49174943-49206751 GCF_015104395.2 Macrobrachium nipponense
TGCATTGGTTTGTTGTGCCATTCCTCTGTTCTGTGTGTCATTCTCCTGTCTCTGTATATTTCTGGGTCTTTGTCTACTTTTATTAGTCCTTCTTCCCATGCACTCTTTAGCCACTCGTCTTCACTGGTTTTCAGATATTGCCTCAGTGCTCTGTTCTCGATGTTGACGCAGTCCTCTATGCTTAGTAGTCCCTCCCTCCTTCCTTTCGTGTTATGTATAGTCTGTCCGTATTTGCTCTTGGGTGTACTAGTGCTTTGTGTATTGTCATATGTTTCCTGGTTTTCTGATCTATGGTGTGGAGTTCTGCCTTCGTCATTCCACTATTCCTGCGCTGGTATCTGATTACTGGCACTGCCATGTATTTTATGGCTTTTATTATATTTCCACCGTTGAGTTTTGACTTGATATCGCGTTAAGTCTTTGCATATATTCTTTCCTGATCGTGTCCTTCATTTCTTGGTGTTTTTATATCCCCTCCTTCCTTACTCCCGAGGTATTTGTATCCTGTCTCATCTATGTGCTTGATGTTGCTCCCATCTGGTAGCTTTATCCCTTCAGTTCTCGTTACTTTGCCTTTTGTATGTTGACCAAGGTGCATTTTTCTATTCCAAACTCCATCCTGATGGTCCCATTCTGTTGCCTCTTTTCTTGAGTTGGTACCCGGCATCCATCTTCTGTAGTACTTTTGTCATGGGAATCATGGCTACTACGAAGAGTAGTGGGGACAGTGAGTCGCCCTGGAAGATCCCTCTCCTGATATTAACCTCTGCTAGGCTTATTCCAGAGCTTGTAAGTATTGTATTCCAGTTGCGCATTGTATTTTTGAGGAAGCTGATGGTGTTTTCTCTGCCCCATATATTTTCAGGCATTCTATTAGCCATGTGTGTGTATCATGTCAAAGGCTTCTTATAGTCTATCCATGCCATGCTTAGGTTGGTTTTCCTTCTCCTACTGTTTCTTCATTACCATTTTGTCTATCAGGAGCTGGTCTTTTGTGCCCCTACACTCCTTCTGCAGCCTTTCTGTTGGTGGGGGGATGGTGTTTGTCTCCTCTAGGTAATTGTATAGCATTACACTGATGATACCTGTTAGTAACTTCCACATTATTGGTAGGCAGGTGATAGGCCTGTAGTTACTGGCTATATTTCCCTTACTCTTGTCTTTTTGTACTAAGGATGTTCTTCCTGTGGTCATCCATTTGGGTGCATGGTGATTTGAGATACAATGCTGGAGTTGTTCTGGTATTTGTGGGTGTAGGGCCTTGAAGTTTTTGAGCCAGTATCCATGGACTTGATCGGGACCTGGGGCTTTCCAGTTAGGCATTTTCTTTAGTTGGTGTCTGACTGTGTCTGTCGTGATCTCTGTGAATCTTTGTTTTATTCTCCCTGTTTCTTCTTCCTTGACTTCCTGTAGCCATATTTGCACGTTTGTTTGTGTGATACCGGATTGCTCCATATGTTTTCCCAGAGTCCTCTTTACTTGTTGGTTCGGCTTCAGGAATTTCTTGTGGTTTTCTTCCCCTCTTAGTTGGCTGTATAGTCTTTTCTGGTTGATTCCGAATAGTTTGTTTCTGTTGGTATCCCTTATTCCTGTTCATGTTACCGTTGGATCATATGTGCTTTGGCCTTAAGCCTCTGTTTGTTCATGTCACTTACCTGACAGATATATATAGCTGTATATTCCGAAGTCCGACAGAATTTCAAAAACAAAACTCGCGGAACACGCATGTGGGCGCCAGGTGGTAGTACCCATTCCCGCCGCTGGGATGCGGATATCAGGAACCATTCCCATTTATTTTCTATTCATATTTTTTTCTGTCGCCGGTCGGTAAACAACGTTTACAGACCTCCGCCTAGGATTTTTTTTTTTGATTGACTCGTTCTAAGTATCTGGATCGACTTTTGGTTTTGATTCTGGATTGTTGGATTGGCATACGCGATAGTGGACTGTTTTTTTTATTGTTTTGGATTGGCTTTTCTGTAAACATGATGTCTGGATCAAGTTCAGTGAGTTTCAGTGTGTGTGAAGAGTATTGTAAGGTGAGGCTACCATAAATCATCATTAGATCCTCACACAGTATGTATGGGGTGTAGGGGGCATGTATGTTTATTGGATGATCGGTGCAATGAAATGCGAAGGTTTGACCGATGATGGATGGAAGGTGTATGATTCTTATCGGCGTAAAATTGGAACGCGATAGGATCAGGAGGTCTTCCTCCAAGAGCGGTTCTTCGAAAGGTAAGGGAAGTAACATTTCACCTGCATTAACACCAGTAGAATTTGTTTCACCTAAACCTGTGTTGTTGCCTTCGGGCCCTGATTCTGTGTCTGGAGAAGGTAATGCCCTTTCTCTGATTTTAGTCGTTACGCTCTCTAGAATCTAAAGTGTTAGCCTTGGAAACCGGCTCAGTTAAAGTGTGTGATCGTGCCCCTAGTGTTGTGGAGGGGGCGTCAGATCGGCCCCATAATGCCTCTAGGCCTAGACCTCTATCGGACTCCCAGGACTCAGGGAGTGGGTAGTCGAAAGCCGCAAGAGGGTTACGGGGGCTCCCCACCGATCTGGCGTCCCTTCGGCAGGACCTGTTGTTAGTTCCCAGGCTGCCAAGGAGCGTGCCCAGGCTCGCATCCTCAAGGACTGTTTTCGTCCTCCGAGGCGTCCTCCCCGCGCAGGGTGGAGTGCTCGGAGAGACTCGCGTCCATTGAAAAGGACTTTTCCGAGGGAGGACACTTCACGTCCTCTCTCTCCGTTATCGTTTGCGGTCTTCACCCGCGTCGTATGACGTGTTTCCGCCACAGAAGAGAGGTAGGACGTCATCTGAGGATGACGCTGAGAAGCGCTACATTCGCTCTTCGGAGAGGGCAGGTAGCTGTACCTGTGAGAAGGAAGGAGGCGTCCCCTCGCCCCTCGTCTTCTCGCAGGTTCAGCCCTTCACCTCCTTTAGTTCTTCACCAACGAAGAACATTCTTGTGTCCCTTCAAGACCAATTGTCGGCTTTGATGGCTCAGAAGACTCGCCCCAGCAGCAGTCGAGCCTAAACGTAGGAAGGACGTCAGGCTGCCTGTCAAGAGGACGAAGCAGTCCACCCTTTCCTCCTCTCCTCGTTCGTCTCTTTCTCCTCTTGTGGTCTCCTGCGGGCTCCCCCGATCTCGTTCTTCCTGTAGGAAGTCTCGTGGACAGGACGCTTTTCTTCCCTCTCGACGTCCTGCACAGCGACCGCGGCGTCAGGAAGCTTTTGAGGACGCTCGGCAGGACGCTTTGAAGGACACTCGGCAGGACGCTTTTGAGGACGCTTTTGAGGACGCTCCGTCAGGACGTTTTTGTTAGACTTTGGCCGTACGAGAAGACTCTCGAGAGCACCCAGAAGGACGCTTTGAAAAGAGAGGCTGGACGCTTTAGCGGGAAGCGTAAGGACGCTCCTCTAGAGCGAGTTAGAACAGCCCAAGTAGCCTCTCTTGACGCTCAGCGCGGTCAAGACGCTCTTCATTCTTCATGCTCTAAGGATCGACCAAAAAGTCGGTCGCATTTGAAGAAGCTTCTGCACCCAAACCTCGAAGGTCTTTGCTGAAGGCTAGACCCGTTGGGCGCATGCCCTCTCCGGAGGAGCAGTCTCCGATTCCTCTTAGGGAGGAAGGAGAGTTTAGTAGTCCGGCGGACTCGGTTGAGGAGGAGCAACCTTCGGTTTCGTCAGTTTCGGACTATAAACTGCTGGTGCGACTGTTACGCTCGTCGTTTGGAGACAAGTTCCAGCCTGCAGCTCCCAGGTCTCCACCTCTCATGTTTTTCTTTGTCGAAGTCTTGCAAGGTCCCGGAGTTCGTGGAAATGAAAACTTCGTTGTCCACCAAGAGGGCGTTTAAGAAGTTGCAAGACTGGATGGAACGACGGAAGGATCAGGGCAAGTCGACTTTCGCCCTTCCTCCTTCAAGACTCAGTGGGAAAGGTGGCGTTTGGTATGAGACCAAAGGAGAAGTAGGTGTTAAGATCCCTTCGTCATCCCAAGGGGATTTTGCTAGTCTGGTCGACGCTCAGAGGAGGTCCCTTTTGTCGACATCTAAGATTTCATGGACGCCCTACGGTAGATAGACCATCACATGAAAGGACTTTTAAGGACTCTGGAAGTCTTCAACTTCCTAGACTGGTGCTTGGGATCCTAGATCTTCAATCTAGGAGTCCGGACTCGTTAAGTCTGGGGGAGCTGTCCAGTGTGTTATCCTGCATGGACAAGGCCGTCAGGGATGGTTCGGAAGAGCTAGTGTCTCATTTCGGCACTGCCTTTCTTAAGAAGAGAGCGCTGTTCTGCAATTTTACTGCAAGATCAGTTTCTACGGCTCAGAAAGCGGAGCTTCTCTTTGCGCCTCTTTCGAACCATCTCTTCCCCCAGACTATGGTGAAGGACCTGGCAGTTAGCTTACAAGAGAAGGGCTACTCAGGACCTCTTGGCCCAGTCTTCGAGACGTCCCGCAGTCCCTACTACGTCTTCTTTTGGACACCACCAAGGAAGGTTAAACCCTTTTTGTGGGGCTCCTCCTCGAGAGCTGCTCCTCGAGGGAGAGGGCTTTCAAGAGGAAGAGCTTCTTTTAAGCCAAAATCAAGTAAGTGAAAATCAAGTCCTTCAGACACCAGTCGGAGCCAGGCTGAAGTTATTTGCGGGAGTGTGGAGAGAGAGAGATACGGACGCTTGGTCCCTCAAGATAGTGGAACAGGGGTACAAGATCCCCTTTTTTGGATCCTCCTCCCTCTATCCATGACTCCCATAGATCTTTCTCCTTTATATCAAGAGAAACGACAGATTCCTTTTCGATCTTTTAGATCAAATGATCGAGAAAAGAGCGGTGGAGCAGGTCTTAGACCTGGGGTCACCAGGATATTACAACAGACTTTTCCTGGTACCAAAGCAGTCGTCGGGGTGGCGTCCAGTCCTAGACGTGAGCAGGCTGAATCTTTTCATAGAAAAGAAAAAGTTCAAGATGGAAACGCCTCAGTCTGTTCTAGGAGCCTTGAGACCGGGCCGACTGGATGGACTACAGGACGCATACTTTCACGTTCCAATCCACCCTCTTTCAAGAAAGTATCTGAGGTTTCGTTTTGAAGACAAAGTCTGGCAATTCAGAGCCCTTTGTTTCGGCTTAAGCACGGCTCCGATGGTATTTACCATGCTCATGAAGAATGTAGCGAGATGGTTACATTCTGCAGGGATAAGAGTGTCTCTGTATCTCGACGATTGGCTAGTCAGAGCATCGTCAGAAGAGAGGTGTCTGAAGGACCTTCAGTTCACGTTAGCCTTGGCGAGGTCCCTGGGACTTCTGGTCAACCTCGAAAAGTCACATCTGACCCCAACACATTCCATCGTGTATCTGGGGATTCAGATTGGATTCAGTGGCTTTTCGGGCGTTTCCGTCCCAGGAACGACAGCTGCAAGGCTTAGAGAGAGTTTCGGCCTTCCTGGGGAAGAAGCTTGCTCGGCTAGGGAATGGATGAGTCTGCTGGGGACCATTTCCTCGCTGGAAAACAGTGTTTTCCCTGGGGAGACTACACCTCAGACCTCTCCAGTTTTTCCTGGCAGAAGAATGGAGAGTCAAAGAGGATCTGGATGCGACCTTGATGATCACCGAATCAGTGAAAACCCATCTGAGATGGTGGTTAGATCCTCGGAAGTTTCGAGAGGGTTTGTCTCTAAAGCTTCTGAGCGACCCCGACCTAGTGTTGTTTTCCGACGCTCCATGTCGGGATGGGGTAGCAACACTAGAGGGAGAGGAAGTGTCAGGCACCGGAGGAGAACAGGTGTCCTGGCACATCAATGTGAAGGAACTAGCGGCGGTTTTTCCTGGCACGGACAGTTCTTCCAAGTAAAGGTTATTGCAGACAAGTTGTCCAAGTCAACTCAGGACAACACCACGGCCCCTTGCGTACCTAAAGAATCAGGGAGGTACGCACTCCCGTCCGTCTATTTTTACTTAGCGAGGGAGATTCTGCTGCTGGGTGGGCAAATGCAAGGCGAATCAGGATCCTGACGAGATTCATCGCAGGAGTCCAGAACGTCAGAGCAGACCTTCTCAGCCGACAGGACCAAATCCTGCCGACGGAATGGACTCTGCACCAAGACGTTTGTCGGGAGTTATATGGAAGGCTGTGGGGACGTCTTTAGTCGATCTATTTTGCGACGTCGAGGACGAAGAGTTGCCTCTTTATTGCTCACCTGTGTTGGATCCGGGAGCAATCGCTATAGATGCACTACTCTGGAACTGGACGAACTTAGACCTGTATGCCTTCCCGCCATTCAAGATCATGGGGGAAGTCATGAGGAAGTTCGCGGCGTCAGAGGGGACGAGGTTGACCCTGGTCGCCCCGATGTGGCCCGCAAGAGAATGGTTCACGGAGGTAATGTCCTTCCTCGTAGACTTTCCGAGGACGTTTGTGGCCCTGGAGGAAAGATCTACTCAAACAGCCCCACTTCGAAAGATATCACCGAAACCTCTCCCGCTCTGGATCTGACTGCGTTCAGACTATCGAAAGTTGGCCAGAGCGAAAGGTTTTTCTAAAGCAGCTGCAAAAGGAAAAGCGATCGCCAACGCAAGGAGGATTTTCATCGAGAGCTGTTTACCAGTCGAAGTGGGCTTCCTTCAGGGCATGGTGTAGAAAGGAGGGAATTTCCTCTTCCACTACCTCTGTGAGCCAAATAGCCGATTTCCTGCTATTCTTAAGGAATGTGCAGAAGTTGGCAGTCCCGACCATCAAGGGATATAAAAGTATGCTGTCAGCGGTCTTCCGACACAGAGGCCTAGACCTTACTGACAACAGAGATCTTCACGATCTCTTGAGATCGTTTGAGACAACCAAGATACCTCAGGCGAGGCCTCCTTCCTGGAACTTAGACTTAGTTCTAAGACTTTTGATGTCGAGTCCTTTCGAGCCTCTCCATGCAGCGTCTCTTAGGAACTTGACAAAGAAGGCTCTTTTCCTAACTGCTCTGGCGACGGCGAAGAGAGTTAGCGAAATTCAAGCCATCAGTAAACAGGTGGGCTTCAAAGGTGACAACGCTGTCTGCTCTTTGAGTCCCACTTTCTTAGCGAAAAATGAGAACCCGTCTAACCCGTGGCCCAAGAGCTTCGAAATTAAGGGTATGACAAGTCCTTGTGGGCCAAGAAACCTGAGAGAGCCCTGTGCCCTGTCAGGGCCATAAGTTTTATGTTCGCAAGACGAAGGAGGTACAAGGTCTCTCAGATAATCTGTGGTGTTTCGGTGAAAAGACCCGATTTACCATTATCCAAGAATGCTTTGGCTTCTGAGAGACGTAATAAAAGAGGCTCATTCATCTTATCAGAGACTGATTTGAGCCTCGTTGCGAGTTGAAAGCTCACGAGGTCAGAGCTGTCGCAACCGCGCTTGCTTCCAAAGGAAACATGTCGATCAAGGACATCCTTGATGCCACCTTTTGGTAGGAGTAATTCGGTATTCGCCTCACACTACTTAAGAGATGTGGGAACGATATACGAGGAACTGTTGTTCTCTTGGGCCATACGTTTCTGCAGACACAGTCTTGGGGGCTGGAGGTAGCTCTTTCCCTATCCCTTAGTTAGGTTTAGGTTAGTTTTTTATTGTTGTGTTTTTGGTTTGTGGTGAGTCTTGTGTGAAGATCTCCCATCTCTTAGTTTAGTGTTCAGGGGATCTTGGTTAGTTGGTCAGGTGGTGGTCAGTTTGCTTCGTTGCCCTCATATGTATGGCTCGATGGTCCTTGTCACGTTGAGGTCACGTCCCCGTTGACAGAGCATCCAGAGCGCACCAGCACTACAGGTCTCCACCTGGCTGGCAACTCTGATTAAGCAGAAGCAGGCTTAAGTGCAGTAATCACAGATGTCTTACTTTGCTACAGGTGAGGAACCCAAGGTGTACATTCATCTACTTAATTTAAGTTTCGCCTACAAATCCTATTCTGTCTCTTCCCACCATCCGAATGGTGGGATTCAGCTATATATATACTGTCAGGTAAGTGACATGAACACAATGTTATTGTTATAATACAATTAAGTTTGTTCATACTTACCTGGCAGATATATATAATTAAGTGCCCTCCCACCTCCCCTCAGGAGACAGTGGCACTGAGAAAATATGAATAGAAAATGGGAATGGTTCCTGATATCCGCCTCCCAGCGGCAGGGAATGGGTACTACCACCTGGCCGCCCACTGCATGTGCGCGAGTTTTGAAATTCTGTCGGACTTCGGAAAATACAGTTATATATATATCTGCCAGGTAAGTATGAACAAAACTTAATTGTATTATAACAATAACATTTTTACATCTTCTATTTTGTTGTTTAGTCCCCTCTCTTGTACTTTGATTTTATTTTATTATTATTATTATTATTATTATTATTATTATTATATTATTATTATTGTTATTGTTTATTATTATTATTGTTGTTGTTTTTTTCTGTTTTTCTTACAATTCATTGTGTTTGGAATTTATTTGATAGTAAGAAAGTTTCTTGATGTGCTCCAAGGAAATTTGAGTTTTTAGTATAGTAGTAATAGTGGTAGTAGTAGTATTAGTAGTAGTAGAGTAGTAGTAGAAGAAACAATAACTGAATGTGATTTACATGATTTCATCTAAAATTGCAGCCAAACTATTGTATGTCATAAGATAATGATTTGATCTGTTGCAATAGGTGGCTGGTGAAACTTGTGGCTGGAGAGTGCTGAATAGCAAAGACATTTTTTTGTAATAAATTATAAGTGCATTGTACCTTGTGATATAATATGATCAGTAAACACCTTATTATGTCTCCCTGTATGGGGTTAGCAATAACATCTACCTCCTGTGTGCTCTTTAGGCAGTACTGACGGTTCTCTGCTGCATCCCTTCTCACCTTAGCTACATTGACTGGACTTGTAGCATGTTACATAATGTTCCCACTTCTTTTCTTTCTTCTTGCTATCCATCATCTCTAAATATTTCATTTTACTGGCAGTCCCCGTTTATTGGTGATCTCGGTTAATGGCGATCCGGTTTTATGGTGCTTGTCTATTGCCATGAAATTGACGATTTATGGCACCATAAGTGCCAAGTTTCGGTTATTGTCGCTGTAAGGTGCTGATAATAGAGTTACCATAAATTGCCGACTTTAGGTTAATGGCAGTTTTCACTTATCAGCAACACCCTGCCGAGAATGGAACCCCGCCGATAATTGGGGACTGCCTGTATTGCAGTTTGGGATGTTCTCTCCCAGTTTTCACCTTTAGCTCAAAGTACTAATCTCATTGACTATTCAATTTCTTTCCTTTGTGTTCAAACACCGATCACCCTTTTTTGCCGTCTTGAATATCAAGAAAAGATACCATTGCTGGGATTGGTGTTTGCAGTTAAAAGCCTACTGTGGTGGTCCTGTGAACTATCCGAGAATGTTTGGATGTGAGTTGTATAAATGTTCTTTCTAGTCATATTGCTGCCTCAATTTCAGAACTGTCCAGAGATTTCGGACCCCACAGATGCCATAAGTTTTGTTTTTTTTGGCAGGACATTGCTTTCTTACTGCCTTGCTCATCATTGTACAATTAAAAGTGGCTATTGTTTACACTTGCGCTTTAGTTATTGAGATGCTACGGGCTTAGGTTCAGGGAAAGCGGTGGACATTGGGGTGCACTCCTGATGTCAATAGGGAGGTGTGGTGACCTATTGCAATTGATGACTATTGCAATTGGACTATTGCAACGGAAAGTAGGTTGATATTTGCATTGAAAAAAGTTCCATTGACATTCTTCCTATGGATATCCAAATACTCTTTATACTTTCTAAATACCCACCATCTTTACAGCAAGCTTTGCATTACTTCAAAGAAAAACTGGACTACTGGTACATGACCCATTTCCATGGGGGAAACCAAGAATGTTGCAAAGCATGTTGAAGAATGTGAACAGCTAAAACATTTCTTATGAGACATTTTTGTGACCACTAAAGAGTATTGAAAAGCAAGGATAAAACTAAGGCTGCAGGTGGTGTTTTTGTGTCTTCATTATTTGCAAAAGCTCTTTCACTCTGGTTAGAAAAGTTAGGAAAATTTTCTGGTCAATATTTTTCCCTAGAAACCTCAAATATTTATAAAATGAAAGATTAGAAGTTGCAGATACATGATGGTTGCAGATAACCATTTTGCAAATGTACAGTATCAAAGTAGTCAGAAAGTAAGTCTCATACAGACTGTAGGGAGAGAGAAGATGAAGTCATGATATCATCCCCACACAAGGAAGGAACCATAAGCCATTCCATTTACCATGATAGAATTTGGCTGTCTTGGCAGGTTCAAAAGATTGAGTGTTTGGCCCCAGATTACATTCTGTGTATCATGATAAGACATGCTCAATTGCATACCAAACTTTCATTCCAAATAAACTACTAATGAATTTAGAAATAAATAAAGGACTCATCAATCCTTATGTAAAGACTTCTTAAGAGCACTTTATTTCCAGTGCCAGGAGAGGACCGCTGTTTTTTAACCCTTAAAAAAAATTTATTTTGCTTACAACCCTTCCCTTACACCTCTTCAAAGTTTTTTTAAGTTAGTGAGCAAGATGATTAATGTCACTCTCTGTGTAAGATAGTGAGTGAGATGATTAATATCAACCTTGTGTGGTACTTTTAACCATAAGAACCGTCTCAGGCAGCTGTATTTAGCTTCAGGGCAAGTTGTTCCGTCACTGATGTTGTAAGCCAAATGGAGCCTTCTGATGTGAAACCTTAATTATGACCAAACAGCATCCTATCAATGTTGTTTATGAAAGAAGTATTTTGATTGATTTTAAGTGTTGAGTGTTGCCATGTTTGTACAGGCAGTCCCTGGTTATTGGCAGGGCTTCAATTTCCAATGGATTAACAATAACCTAAAATCAGCGATATTAGCGCCGATCCCTGGGTACCAGGATTGATAACTGGTGGTTGGTGCAAATAAGTGGGGATCTGCGCATATTGGGGCCGAAAATCCAGTTATCATTGTCGCTAGACAAGCATAGTAAAACCAGATTGCTGATAACTGAGGCAGCCGATAACCAGGAACTGCATGTATTAAGCTATTAAAGGGAAGTGGAAATAGTCTCAAATGATACATTTGGGCCTTTGTGTTGATTTCCCAGTATCTTTGCGGCTTCAAGGGCGGCAGTGGCTGAGAGACACTTATTGTTTGCCGTGAACAAGGTTGTGAAGTGTGAAATGTAGTACAGCTTTCAAGTTTCCTACAACAAAGATTATAGTGGTTTTCTTGTACATTAGTATTTATCCAGACCTGCTGTATATACATGCAAAGAATTCCTTGTGTGATAGAAACTAAACTCCAGGCAATCCCTTTTGTTTGTATCTGAATGTTTGTAAGTTGAAGTTCTTAAGTTGGATGGTGTCTGTTAATCAGGTATAGAATTAGTAAATACAGAAGCAGCAGGGACAAAGACCAGTAAGAAGGCCTACAATATTTTTGATAACTGGTACTGTTGAATGCTTGTGCTGGATTGAAGTTTGGGCAAGAAACCATCCAAGATAGAATAGAGTGGAGGGAACTAATTTCACATCCGATTTCCCAAAGAGAAACAGATAAAAATCTGATGATGAGGGTGGTGATATATAAAAAGAAATTGCCATTCCTGTAGTTCATAGTTCAGTGTTCAACGAAGTTAATTTAAAAGAGGTTTGTGAAATGGATATTTGCATAATTTCACTTTCAAAGATTAGTCTGATATTTGTATTGTTGTGTAGTGATTCACATGTTCTTTTACCTTTCAGTACAGTATTTAATTTACTCCATGCTATTTTACAGATTCTACAAAATTAACTCCCTCTTTATATGAAAAAATTGATCGAGTTTTAGAAGCCAAAGTATCCCAGTTAGCTAGTGATATCGGAGAACAAATTAATAAAAAGTCTGCTGGGACCAGTTCTGATGGTGGTGGGAAGCTGGTACCACTTCGTTTATGTCTATCATAACCATATGAATTTAGCTACAAAATCCACAACACATGGAAGTGGGCAGTCGCTGCCTGCAGAAGTTATGAAAACAATAGTAGATATGCATATAGATATGAAGAAGTAAGTACAGTATTGGTTCCCTTTGTTGAATCAGTGACAGTCTTAATTTAACAGTAATTTTTTTTTCAGGAGAAACAAATAACCAATGATTCCTCTTCCTGAAAGTCAGTAGCATTTTATGAATAAGGAGCATACAGTTTGTTGTATTTGAGTGTTGGAATATTGTTTTGAAAAAATATTGAATTAATAATGACCCAAGTGTTAATGTGAAGCACAAACCATTACTTTATTGTAGCCTATTATTTTTTCAGTATTGCAAATGAGTGGCAACACTTCTTTCATATTAATGGAAGAAGCTCCTGCTGGATGTAGCTACCCAGCAGTTTGGTGCCTCTTTGGGGAAAATCAGTGATGGGACAACCATGTGTGAGTTCTGTGTGAGGCTTTGCTTCCTTGCCATTGTAACTTACACTTCTAACCTGGATGTGAATGTGAGGAGTTTTCAGAGTCTTTTGGGACAGTTCTGACTGCTTTTGCAGAGATTTATGCATTTTCTGTGGGGAGTGCTGTATGATTGGTATCCTATGGCCTGAAGAGTAGTATTGGCAGGCTCAAACACATCACTCCCCAATGTCACCTTGTTGTTACATTCCTCCCTCTTTTGTCATGATCTCATTGAAGAATCTGTTGTAATGGAACTCGTAGTGAGCCTGTCTAACTGTACTGTACCTGCCCTGCTGGGTAAGTTAGAACCAGTGAAACAGTCTTGGACGAGTTCCACTTTTTGTGCTCAAGAAGCTCCAGCATGACTGAAAGTGATACAAGCCTCCAGTTGTCCCCAAAGGGTTTACCAGCAACAGAACAGAAGCGAGGGGAAACAGTGACAACAGCAACTTCAATAACAGCAGGATCCTTTTCATGGAAGATGGAGATGTGCATGTCAAAGGAATGAAAAGCAGAGTGGAATGCCCCCTGGGGGCAAGGGAAGAGATCGAGCCTGATAACTTAATACTTTGTAAGTTGGGGTTAATAGTTTTCCACAACCACCACATGCAGTGGACGTCTTCCCCTTGGGGACACAGCTTCCTCTCCAATGGGTTGGGTTACTAGTATTTAGTTCCATCCCCCACCCCTCAAAGGATTTTTTTTCAACAATCAAACTTCTCACTGGAGAAGTATAGCCAAAATGCCCCCCTAAAGAGAACCACAGAGAGAAAGACATCCTCGTTTGTCACCAGGCATACCTCTTCATCATTCTCCTAAAGATGGATTTTTCAAAAGGGAGAGAGATCATTCACTTGTCAAAGCTGAACAAGCACAGTGTGTGCTAAGTTTCAGATGACAACTGTTGTTTGAGTGTGTTTGTTCATTCTTTGTGGGACCTGGATCATCTTTGTCTGGAAGAACAATACTTGGATGTTCCTATTACCATTCCCCTCTGCTCCTTCCTTGGGTTCCAGATAGGGAAAGAGACATTCAGGGTCACACTTTAGCTTAAATGTTCCCTTGTTTGCAGGGATAACCAGAGAGGAGTGCTTATGAAACTCACAAGTGGTAATCAAGACTCCAGTCAAAAGGTTTCTAGGTCAACTGGGACAATCCTGCTTCACACACACACACACACATATATAGGCATTTTGTGTGGGTGGGACTGCACTGGGATACACTTATGTGCAGTTGTCTCTTCCAAAATAAGACTACCCAGAATAAGACTTTCACAACAACAGTTTTGAAAGCCTTATTAATGAATCCTGGGCCTGTTACGGTTTGTGTCTGTGGTGGATCCAATCTTCAAACTGTGAATGAAGGACATGAACAAGTCTGGCTCTTATATGCTTGGAAAAAGCTTTTTGGCTGTTTCCACCAGCGAAACTTGGTGGTTGGGAAGATACTCTATCCATTGACTGGAAGGTTCTCTTGCCAAACAGGTCAATCTGAGTCCATGGCAATACAGTTTAGTTATAAACATGGATGCTTCCTTTGCAGGTTGGGATGACACTGGGAGGATTGCTAGATAGCTGTGAGAAGGTTTTAAAGGGGTGACAGATTTTGTTGGATTTCTCAGTGCAGTCATGCTTTATCCTATGGATGGCTCAGAGAAGGCAGTGGCCCTTATCAACAGTCCACCTCACAGGGTTGCTCATTGTGACACCAGATTTCCTGTGAAGGCAGACTGAAGCTTTGACACAGTGGATGTTGGCGAAACAAGTGATTGTCAACCTGCGTCCATATCCGGAACTGAAAACTGTTTTCTACCATGGAAAAAGCCATCAACTTTCACTGTTTGTGTCTCCAGACTTGACCATTGTCCAGATTTTGAAGGTTGTGAACAAACTGCTAACCTTCAGTGAAACTGCCAACTTAGTGGGCCTAATTAGCCAAACTGTCATTGGTTTGTTCTGCTAAAATAGAGAATAAGGAATTAATCCCATTGCCATCTGTTCTATCCCAGACTAGGAGGGAAAGTCATCTATGCATCCTTCTTTCTGAGGCACTGACCTACAGTTGTTCATTCTCTAAATCTAGTGCACTGTGAAGGTTGTTTATCAAATATCTAACTATCTGTTGATTAGCAGATTTCCCACCCCGTCCTCCCCCCCACCCCTTCAGGTGGATGGGACTTTGCTGAATGAGCCTGAAGCATCAGCTATTCCAAGTGTAACTTTTGACTTGCATCTTACTTTAAAGAAACATCTAATGAAAGTTTCAGCAAATTCCACACAAAATTTAGGTATTGTTCATATGGCCTCATACATTTATAACTGATAAAATCAATGCAACCTGTTTTAGGTCTTTTGTACTTCCTTTACTGGAATACTGTTTTCCAGTGTGGATGTCCTCTTCTGCCAGAGATTTATCTATTTTAGATAGAGTGGTTGGTGGTGTTAGGTTTCTGTTTCTTAACAGTAGAAGTTAGATTGTGGAACACCCTGCCAGAGGATGTGATGCAGTTGGAACTTCAGCAGTTCAAGCGAAAAAGCAATGCATTATTGTCCCAATGCTATTTTGCTTGCATTTTAATACATGTTTATCTACAGTCAACCCCTACGACTCACCTATTTGCAAATTTATTATGGAACAATATGTATACAGCGGCCCTCGGTTAGTGGCAAGGGTTCCGTTCCTGGCCACCGACGCCAAGTGATTTTCGACGCGGAGCGATTTTAAAGCCTACGGCCGCCGCACACCTTCTTTCGAAACTCTAGCCCAGTCAAAGGCGCCGTAATCCCACAAAGGCGCAATAAGTAAAATTATATTTGTGCAGTATAGTACTATAGAATTTACTGTACAGTATATGTGGGTGTCTAGAGTATGTAAAGATATATAAAGTTTTATACAGTGTACAGGTAGCTGTAATGTTCAGGGTTATGATCATTAGTCTTACGATAGTCCGATTTTATGAGAGATCAAATTACAATGGCCTAACTTTATCCATCTTCTAGTTACATAAGTTTCAATAACAGCAAAAGAGAATGATGAAAGTATGGTTTTAAACGTTATACTCGTTGCGTGAACGTGTACAGCCATGAACAACCGAACGAGAAACGACTTTTTTTTCTAAGTACAACCGAACTGGATAAGATCTGTTTGGCTTGTATTTCAATCATCGTACTACAGTACACACCTTACCGTATTTGTTATAAATGGCGTTATGTATAGAATAGAACTGAGATATCTTAATGTAATAACTTGATTCGCTATAGATCAGAGATCAATATAGATTAAAGAGCAATCGGGAAAATATACCATTAAATTTAAACCTAGTTATAACGGAAGCTGAGAAAACTGTTCAAGCTGCTAATGACTATTATCGTACATCGGCAACAAGGATAAAACTGCAGTAAACGTCTGCCATCAAACACAACTGTAGATAAAATTGGGATAAAACAATCATTTTAATCAAAACTACTGTGCTTGAAAGAACACATTTTACTGTTGGTTTCACGCCGATATAAGATAAATAACGTAAAGTTCGTATTACGATGATATAAAGGATTATTGCGAACGGAATCACGTACATTTTTTACTCAATAAACATGCCGCCAACGTAATCTGTTAACGAAGTAGTAGTTCACATTCACAACGAGACATATTCAATAAATATTTCCACCTAAAAACACGCTGTATAAGGGAAAATAACTTTGTCTCATATAAGTCAAGTATATAGATATTCGTTTATGCTAACTAGAAGCAAAGAGCATTCGCTCAGAATTGTTTATGGTGAAACACGCGTATTTCATCAGCTGATTTCAAACCACAACATTGGCCGCTCCGCGAATACTGGCTTAAATTTGCCGTAGTATTTTAAATACAATAATATGAGAATACATACAATATTCTTGGATACAGTGAAATAATGTATAACTTTTTAAAGATTTATGGAAAAGATGCATAATTAATAAAAAATAACACAATGCATTTTTCGGTACTGGCGGACAAGAACGAACATGAAAAAACATCCGCTGACAACGTGGAGCGCAGTTACAAAAGGCTGCCTTAATTTGTATCTTATTTCTGTACAAAAGAAAAATGAAAATACCTTTACGTAATATATTTTCATACACATTTTAAACATAAAAGCATAAACATTTAAACAATCGACACATCGATCGCTAAATTTGGACTCTTTTTAATTAACTCGATACTTTCGGAAGAGCGGCAGACGGCGGCATACAAGAACGAATTTGAAAAAAAATCGTAGTCGATAACTTGAAGGGCAGTTTCAAAAGCTGCCTTTTTTATCATATTTCTGCACAGAAATAAAATACCCTATTCGTAATAACATTTTCATACACATTTAAACATAAAAGCATAAACATTTATATAATCGACACATCGATCGCTAATTTGCACTTTTTTTTTAAATCGATATTTTCGGAAGAGGGCAGGCGGCGGCTCACAAGAAAGAACATGAAAAAAACATCGTATTTGATAACGTGGAAGGGCAGTTTCAAAAGCTGCCTTTGTATCATATTTCTGTACAGAAATAAAAATACCTTTCACGAATACATTTTCATACACATTTTAAAACAAAAGCTGAACATTATATAAATCGACACATCTATAGCTAAATTTGCACTTATGTAACTCGATATTTTCGGCATAGAAACAGCGTCAGAGGCATATATTTTACCCTAATACCTACGTAATAACTCCATAAAATTTGTTAATATATTTGCATAACCTTTATTGGTCTGAATGGCATGTCTACAAATGTATGAACTCGTTAGACAACCGGCGCTATGCGGCGCTGTTAACTGAAAATTGTGCCGTAAAGATACCTTTAAAATGCCTCATTTTTTGTATGAATATTTTTTGAACTGACCGAAAAAACCAACCTAAAAAACGATTATTCGCCGTTGAGTGATTGGTGTTGCGCCGTCAACTGCGGGCCCGCCTGTAACTCATTATTGCCAAACAAAAAATTTTGCCTATTTCATGGTTTTTCATTTTTCACGCAAAATATTCACAAATTACTGTATTTTTCATGATAAGTTTGCCTGTTGTGATAAAACCATTAAAATACAAATAGTGTAAGCATTTTTAGAGGGTATTTTTGTGTTTGAATGAAGTATTTGTGAATTTCAGCTGTTCGGGGGGGGCGTGTGGTACCCATCCCCGCAAATAAGGGCGTCCACTGTATTTATCTGTTTTTTATCTTTTTGATAAGTGGTGTCTTCTTTCTTCATTTCCATTTACTTCCTCTTTCATCTTTCATCTTCCTAATGATCACCCACACTTCTTTTTGAAGCTTGTTCCGTATAAATATGTTTCATGTACTGAATAATAATATTACTAGATACCATGCGCAGAGGCTACTGACTATATTGAAGTCTTTAGCTCCCTCTTCTAGTCCATTGCACTGCAAAAACTTACTGTTGCAAGGGCTCCTATTACCTGGTCTTTCTTTGACTTCTGTCTTCTCTTCAGTTTAGTGGTTCCAATACAACCATAACCTGTAGCACTGAAGAGCACCCTCTTGACCACTTTGTGTTAGGAGCCTAGATCAGTGAACTTGGATCTTTGAGATGGGGAAGATGCTGCATCACCTTCACCGCATAACTATAACTTGCTTTTGTCACCTGGACTGTCATCCACGAGCAAAATTGAAGACCCGTTGAAGAAGAAGTATTGTTCTCCTTCAGGAACTCGGTATTACGTATAGATATGTAATTTTTTCACTCGTTGGTATTTTACCTCTGGGGATTATAATGGAACTGTCTGTTTTGAACATACTTTGAACACTTGTGAAGACATTACAAGGCAAAAGTATATATAAAGAAAAAAGTGTATGAATGCTGACCAGGTATAAAATGAGTCTGCTCAACTTACATATGACAAGTCCTATGGAGTCTTGCTCCTACAATACATTCCGAGATACTTTACCTCCAGTTTACACTACTGAAGCTCTCACTGCCTTCCCATAGGTTTGAGTGGTTTTGCTGCCTTTGTGCTTGCTCCGGGTTTCCTCCCTCCTGCCCCATTCTTTTGTAGCTTTTTCACTCCTGCTGCTTCCAAAGCTCTCCATTATCCAATCACATATCTGCAGCTAGCCAAACCAGTGACTCAGATTTTGATCCTGACCACAACCGATTAAACTTTCACACCATTCCAACCATGCATTGAAGCAATCTTTCCACTTGCCCTTCTGCTTCAGACAGCTGATTTTGAGGATTGTGGCTTTGCAAAATGTAGGCTTACTTTGGCCATAAGTGGTTTAATCAAATAGATTCTCTTCCATTCCATGTGGTTCTTATCATCATTATATGGAGGGATTTTCCTTGTACCCAGCCCAGCTCTTGCCGCTTGTGGTCAGGTTCTTGGTGCTGGCAGTGATCCTCAGTCATCATATACTACTTACTGCTGCCCTGCTGCTGTCTCTATCTGGTCATCATGGTTTTAACTTTAACTCTTGCAGCTTATCAACTGATCTGAGCTCATGATACTGCAAGTCCCTGCAGAGAATGAGTTCAGGATAATTCCAGACCCTTCGAGTAAGCTTCCTGGTAATACCCTGGTGGAGGATTATCAAAGTTAGCCTTCAACTTTTAGTGAGTCCTTGTTTGTTTTGTCTCAATGCTGCAACATGAAATGTTTGCCTTAACTTTATTTTTTTTTCTATTCATCTGGTAGTAGAGGAGGTTTGCCACTCCTCCAGTGTGATTATTAACGCTAATTTTACCCCTCTGGTTTCATCATGGGTGGTATCCAGACCTTTTATCAAAGCCTCAATGTCTTGAACCTTCATGTCTGAAGATTACCAGTACTAACTAGCACAGAATTTTCATTGAAGGGTGATGTGGTCTTCATAAATACTGGGAAGAGATCCATTTTAATTTTAAGACAAGCTCTGTTTTTCCTCTTTCTGTTGCTGCCTCCTCTTCTGCTCTCCTGCCTCAGAAAGGATACAGCACAAGGGACTTTACATCTAGCAACCTTGCAGCCATGCCACGTGGGGCCACCATGTAGCATCATCACAGCCTATTAGACATTCCAGCAGAATAGCGAATAGAGATACAAACATTATCAATGGAATTACCTAGTTGGGCTGTTGGGTGCTTCCTTCCTTTGCATTCTTCATTGTGTAATTGTACTACCAGAAACTTGTCCTGCTCAGAAGTTTACTTCAACAAATTTTTAATCATGATGTTCACTTGACTGAGGATGAACCTAACACCGGGTTCAAAAGCTATTGATAATTATAAAGAGCCATCAACTGTCAACACAGCTATACTATTATTGTGGACCTGCAATCATTATCATAATTTTCTACACGGAAAACTGTGCCCACTGATCTGAATGCTGGTTCTTGGAGATGTCAGGCATAAATCTGTTGCATTCATTTTTGAACCTGTGGCAGCAGCAGAACAAGTTTTAGTCATTTGAGAGATGGATGTGTGTGTGTTTGTGTGTGTAAGCTTTATGATATTCATCATATATATCAGCTTAACTGATTTTCTTTTTCCTCCCAGATCTGGCATAGAATTTGGGGCTTATTCAGAACTAATGGATGGCTAAGTGCACATGCATTCCCATTGACAAGATAGCCAAAATACATTCCATTTCTTTCACAGTAACCCATTTCTTTACAGTAAACCTTCATATTGGTGGGGGATGGGTGGCAGACCCCCATCCTTCTACGAATAGCTAAAATCTGAGATATTTTTATAAAAAATAAGCTTTTAGTCATGAAAATTATATATAAAAATACAATAATTTGTGAATATTTCTCAATGAGAATTATCGCGAATAGGTGAATCTTCCATGAACAGTAGGTAACAGTCTACGGGAAATTAGATTTTTGTATACCTATGAAAAATTCCTGGAAAAGAAAATGCTGAGCAGCATCGTGTACTTTAATTAATATAAACACAATAGTATATGTGATCCGCAGAAAAATCTGCGATTAGGCAAGTCTTTGAATCGTGAGGCTGCGAATATGGGGGGAGGGGGTTTACTCTACTAGTAAGGTGCTTGCATGTTTCATGACTCACTGTTAGTCTGAAGATTGTTGCTTCAAAATTTTGTGTCTTGCAGTCTAGGGTTAATAGTCATCATACCTGTCAATAGCTTCAAACCTCATAGTACTTAAATAGCTACTGAGGCTCTGTAGAAGTAATGGGTATATTTTAACAAATGTGAGTTTTTAAAAGCAAATTTATTAATTTTTCTAATTTAAATGGAAAACTTTGCATGTTTCTTCTGGTGGAACTGATAGAATTCCTCCTCATGTGTAACATGTGGGAATTTTGTGTTGACTCACTAAACACTGTGTACAAGTTGTAGGTTTGCAGTGTATTATTTTTTATGTTTATGAAAGTCATATTTTTTTACACCAAGTGCAAGACACTACAGTTATAGTTAACTTTTGTTTCTGTGATAAAACTATTTACTTCATATCCATAATGATCAAGTATTAATTTTCAGATATAACTAAGTTACAGTATAGGTATCACTTTAGATAGATAGGTTTACTCATAATAGGCAATCCCTGGTTATCGGCAGACTCTGTGAATGGCGATCCGGTTATATGCCGCTTGTCTAGCGCCGTAAAATTGGCGATTTGTGGTGCCATAACGGGCCGCGTTTCGGTTATCGGCGCCATAAGGGGCCGACAATACAGTTATGGTGCCATAACATGCCTAACAGAGGCGCCAATAACCAAAACTCTGCGTCATAAATCACAGTTTCGGTTAATGGCAGTTTTTGCTTATCAGCACCCCACAGAGAATGGATCCCCCGCCGATAACTGGGGACTGTCTGTACAGACAAGTCCTCAGGCTGTCAATACAAAAAATGCCCCAGTTCTAATCTGCTACGAGACAAGACAAAAATAAATGTAACCTGACTGCAGAATTTTACAGCTGGAAAATTTTCAAGATGCTTAAAGGTGACATTTGAAGATGATAATTCTATCTACCATTCATAATACATAATTTTACTACCCTTTCTGGTTGCAGGTGCCGAAGTGGGGAACTGGTCGTTAAAACGTCACAAGATCACTGGGTTGTGGGGCGCAGCGGTGATGGAAGAGAGTTTTATGTAATAGTGAGCCATAAGAATGCCAATCTTGTAGAAGTTACTGGTGAGTAGTATTTCTCTAAAGTACGCTTGTAAGTTTTGAAATCAATCCTACTGTGCGTCCTCGACTTACGGCACTGCGACTTACGGCAATTCGATCTTATGGTGCTTTTTTCAGTGTTGTTAATGGTGTTTTTACAGCGCTGTAACTTGGTGTTTGCATCAAGTTTAACAGTGCTTACAGCGTTGTAACTTGATGCATGATCAAGTTACGGCACTTTGAGCACTGTTAAAGCGCTGTTAATGGTGAAAAACCAACTTACAGCAGAAATGAACGTACCTCGCGGTGCTGTAAGTTGAGGATGCACTGTATAATGAATTAATGTTTAACGCATCATCTTAACTGTTGTTTTAAAGTCAAATGTTTCTCATTACAGGGTAGGTATATAATGAGTTTACTCTTTTCAGTCTGGTTCACTTTCTGCTTGAGATCACATCTGATCCAGTTGCTCATTTTGCCCTTCTCCACTATTTTCCAGGCATTCTTACTGACCTTATTTGGCTATTAGCCTTTCATTAATTTTCTTTTCACCAGAGATCCCTGACTGAAATTTTAAGTGTCTCCTGTAACACCATCTTTCAAATCAGTAAATACAGAGGTATTGCATTCCTCCCCTACATATTATTCAGAAGATGAACCCTATTCATATGTTACAAGCCCACAGGGGCCATAGACTTGAAATTCAAGTTCCAAAGAATTTGGTGTTCAATGGAAATACAAGAAGTATCAGTTGTCGAACGGTTGGCTACCACTACCTAATTTTTGCAGTTCTTATTATTTGTACCTAAGTTCAATAGTTCTGAAACTTATCAAAGTAAAAGTGAGTTTCCCATTCCAGAGTCATCAAAATAGGAAACTCACTTTTACTTTGATAAGTACCAGAACTATTGAACTTAAGTTTAAAACAAAAAGCGACAAACAAAGTGATGTGTGATGACTTGCTAAGTGATTTAGTGCTTTTAAGTCAATAACAGTCACGAAAGCTCTCAGGAATTAAACACCCTGCCAACCCCTCCCTTTCCCCACCCATCCTGCCAGGCTAAAGGTTAAGTTTTTCATCTTCACCTTTGAGGTCCTCCACAAAAGAATGATCGGTGGTTACTAGACATTCCCTTGTTCGCTCTCTCTGCCTCTCACCCTCCCTCCAGTTCCTTGTTGGACGAGTGGTTTTTGCGCTCGCCCACCCACCTGGTGGTCCGAAGTTCGATTCTCGACTCTGCCAACACCGAATCAGAGGAATTTATTTCTGATGATAGAATTTAATTTCTCAATATAATGTGGTTCAGATTCCACAATAAATTGTAGGTCCCGTTGCTAGGTAACCAATTGGTTCATAGCCACGTAAAAATATCTAATCCTTCGGGCCAGCCCTAGGAGAGCTGTTAATCAGCTCAGTGGTCTGGTAAAACTAAGATATACCTACTTAATTCACCCTCCCTCCTCTTCCATGAGTGGGTAAAATGTAGTTTACTTCACTTTCTGGTTGTTTTCTATTCAGTTTCTTCATATTTCTCATTCGTGATGCATGTTAGTGAAAATCCTTTCATTTTGGGGGGAGGGGTGGAATGTGTATCTGAATGAATAGTTAATGATAGCCAGTGATATGTAAGTGCTGTGGAGGGGGTGGCGGCCCAGTCGGTGATTATGGAATCATCGCTTCTTTTTCTGTTCATAGTTTTTTTGTGTGCAGACGCCACCCTACTTTCGAACATTCAGCTTACAAACTTTCAGGTATACAAACAAATGGGATCGCAAAATGAAATTGTTCAGAACACTCCCTTTGCCAACCCATGAGTTCAAATTTTGTTTTGCACACTATTCTATACACAGTGTATTGTGTTTCAGGATGGAAAATGATTTTGTTCATGAAAACTTACTGTCAGATATATATATATAGCTGTATTTCTGACGTCCGACAGAATTTCAAACTGCGGCACACGTAGTGGCGGCCAGGTGGTAGTACCCATTCCCGCCGCTGGGAGGCGGATATCAGGAACCATTCCCATTTTCTGTTCATATTTTTTCTGTCGCCGGTGCTGGAAACAACTGTTTACAGTACCTCCGTCTAGGATTTTTGATTTATCTCGCTTTAAATTATCTGGATTGACTTTTGGTATCGACTTCTTGGATCGTTGGATTGGCACGCGTAATAGTGGATGGTTTTTTATTTTGGATTGGCTTTTCTGTGTACATGATGTCGGGATCAAGTACAGGGAGTTTCAGAGTGGTGTGTGAGGAGTGAATGTAAGTGAGGCTTCTTAAACCTTCAGTTGATCCTCACACAGTTTGTATGGAATGCAGGGGGCATGTTTGCTTGGTTGATGATCGGTGCAATGAATGCAAGGATTTGTCTGATGATAAATGGAAGATGTATGAGACCTATCGACGTAAATTGAGCGCGATAGAGTCAGGAGGTCTTCCTCCAAGAGCAGTTTCTACAAAAGGTAAGGAATGTAACATTTCTCCTCCTCTAACCGGTAGATTTTGCTCAAACCTAATCCTGTTTTGTTGCCTTCGGGCCCCAGTGCTGTGTTTCTGGAGAAGGTAACACCCTTTCTCTGATTCTTGAGTCTATTCGCGCTCTTGAATCGAAAGTGTTGGCCTTAGAAACTGGCCCTGTGAAAGTTTGTGATAGTGCCCCTATGTTGTTTTTGGAGGGGCCGTCAGATCGGCCCCATAATGCCTCTAGGCCTAGACCTCTATCGGACTCCCAGGACTCAGGGAGGTGGTATGTCGAAAGCCGCAAGAGGGTTACGGGGGCTCCCCACCGATCTGGCGTCCCTTCGGCAGGCCTTGTTGCTAAGTCCCAGGCTGCCAAGGAGCGCGCACGAGCGCGTGTCCTGAAGGATTGCTTTTCGTCCTCCGAAGCGTCCTCCCCGCACAAGGGGTGGAGCGCTCGGAGAGACTCGCGTCCGTTGAAAGGACTTTTCGTTTTGAGGACGCTTCACGTCCTATGTCACCACTTTCGTCAGAGGATGCGTATGACGCTTTTCCTCCTCAGAAGAGAGGTAGAGTTTCTACCGACGAGGACGTTGGTTTCCCGCCGCGCACAGGCGTGTTCACCTGAGAGGCAGGTAGCTGTACCTGCTAGAAGGAAGGAGGCGTCCCCTCGCCCCTCGCCTTCTCGCAGGGTCAGTCCTGCCCCTTCTTCTGCTCCTTCGTCACCTACGAAGGATATCCTTGTGTCCCTTCAGGACCTAGATTACGTCTCTTATGGCTCAGAGACTCGCCCAGCAGCAGTCGAGCCTAAGCCTCGTAGAAAGGACGTTAGGCTGCCCGTCAAGAGGACGAAGCAGTCTCATTCTCTCTCGTCTCGTTCGTTCTCTCTCCTCCACCTCCGGATCGTCACCGTTCTCGTTCTCCGAGTAGATCTTTCGCTCTCGCTGTAGAGGACGCTCGCCAGGACGCTCGGGGTTCGAAGCAGGACGCTTTGCGCTCTCGGCAGGGCGCTTTTGAGGACGCTCGGCAGGACGATCGGCGTTCGAAGAGGACGCTTTGCGTTCTCGGCAGGACGCTTTTGAGGACGCTCGGCAGGACGCTTTTCGAACGAGGCAGGACGCTTTTCGAACGAGGCAGGACGCTTTTGAGGACGCTCAGCAGGACGCTTGCTTGGCTAAGCAGGACGCTTTTGGCGCCTCTCGTCAGGAAGCTCGCGCTTCCTCTCGTAGGGACGTGTCCTGCTAAGACAGTTCCCCGTTGCTTCAAAGGACGCGCTACGTTCGCAGGATGTCCGTCCTTCTAAGGATCGTCGTAAGGGCGTCCGTACCTGAAGCGGGTACTTCCAATCAACGGAAGTCTTTGTTCAGGCCTGAGACTGCTGGACGTACGCCCTCTCCGGATGGACGTTCTCCAGTTCCTCTTAGGGAGGAAGGGGAACTTAGTAGTCCAGGGAGTTCAGTCGAAGAGGAACCTCCTTTAGCTTCAGCTGTCTCGGACTATAAGGTTCTTGTCAGGCTGTTACGTTCATCCTTCGGGGATAAGTTCCAGCCGGCAGCCCCTAGGTCTCCTCCCTCTCAACTTTTCGTCTTCCAAGTCCGTTTAAGACCCCTGAGTTCGTCGAAATGAAGACGTCGCTTTCGACCAAGAGAGCTTTCAAGAAGCTTCAAGATTTCATGTCTCGAAGGAAGGACCAGGGCAAGACCACTTTCGCCTTCCTCCCTCTAGACTCTACCGGGAAAGGAGGAATTTGGTATGAAACCAAGGAGGACATGGGAGTAAAGGTTCCTTCGTCCGCTCTTGGGGATTCTTCTCCAGTTTTAGTGGACGCTCAGAGGAGGTCCCTCTTATCGTCTGCTAAGGTGTCCTGGACTCCTGTGGAGACGGACCACCACTTGAAGGGACTGCTTCGCACTTTGAATGTCTTTAATTTCTTAGACTGGTGCTTGGGAGTTTTAGATCTTCAGTCTAGAAGTCCTGATTCTCTCAGTCTGGGGGAGCTGTCCAGCGTGTTGTCATGTATGGACAAGGCCGTCAGGGATGGTTCGGAGGAGCTAGTTTCTCATTTTGGAACAGCTTTCCTGAAGAAAAGAGCTCTTTTATGCAATTTTACCGCGAAGTCGGTTTCTCCCACTCAGAAAGCGGAATTGCTCTTTGCGCCTCTTTCGGACCATCTCTTCCCCCAGGCTATGGTAAAGGATCTGGCAACGAGTTTGCAGGAGAAGGCGACCAGGACCTCTTGTACAGTCTTCAAGACGCCCAGCAGTTCCTTCCACATCTTCATTCAGTAAACCCCCGAAGAAAGTCAAACCCTTTCGCGGGCACCCCCCTCGAGAGCAGCTCCTCGAGGGAGAGTTTTTCGAGAGGAAGAACTTCATTTAAAACCAAATCCCACCAATGAAGATCTTGTCCTTCAGACGCCAGTCGGGGCCAGGCTGAAGTTCTTTGCGGAGGCATGGAGGCAGAGAGGGGCGGATCCTTGGACTCTCAAGATAGTAGAGCAGGGGTTGGGGACAAGACTCCTTTTTTACATCTCCTCACTCCTCCTTTAACATCAACTCCCAGAGACCTCTCTCCATCTTATCAGGGAGAGAAGAAAAGTATCCTTTTTGATCTGTTAGACCAGATGGTCGAAAAAGAGCGGTGGAAACAAGTCTTGACCTGGGGTCACCGTGGCTTCTACAACAGGATTTTCCTGGTGACCGAAGCAGTCGTCGGTTGGCACCCAGTCCTGGATGTGAGCAGGCTCAATCTTTTTGTGGAAAAGATCAAGTTCAAAATGAGACGCCTCAGTCGGTGCTAGGAGCCTTGAGACCTGGCGACTGGATGGTGTCTCTGGACCTGCAGGACGCGTACTTTCATGTCCCCGTCCACCCTCTTTCAAGGAAGTACCTGAGATTCGTCTTAGACACAGTGGGTTTGGCAATTCAGAGCCCTTTGTTTCGGTCTCAGCACGGCCCCGATGGGTTTTCACAATGATAATGAGGAATGTAGCGAAGTGCTCCATTCGTCAGGATCAGGATATCCCTCTACCTCGACGATTGGCTGATCAGAGCATCGTCGAGGCGGAAATGTCTGAAGGACCTTCAGTTTAACGTTAGCCCTAGCAAAGTCTCTGGGTCTTTTGGTCAACTCCGAAAAGTCGCATCTGACCCCCGACACAGTCCATCGTGTATCTGGGGATTCAGATCGATTCAGTGGCTTTTCGGGCGTTTCCATCCCAGGAACGTCAGCGGCTGGGTTTAGAGAAAGTCGCAGCCTTCCTAGAGAGAGAAGCTTGTTCGGCGAGGGAGTGGATGAGTCTGCTGGCACCTTTCCTCTCTAGAAAAGTTGTCTCGCTGGGAAGACTGCACCTCAGGCCTCTTCAATTTTTTCCTTGCGGAAGAATGGAAGTCGAAGGAGGACCTGAATGCGATCCTTAGGATCTCAAACAAAGTAAAAGGCCACTTAATGAGGTGGCTCGACCCTCAGAAGTTGCGAGAGGCTTGGCTTCTCCCTAAATCTTCTGAGCCCCGACCTAGTGTTGTTCTCAGACGCTTCCATTTCCGTTGGGAGCAACACTAGGGGGGAGGAAGTGTCAGGCTCCTGGCGGAGAGGGGAACAGGTAGCCTGGCACATCAATGTAAAGGAACTGGCAGCGATATTCCTGTCGCTGCAGTTCTTCGAAGACAAACTGTCAAGCAAGGTCGTTCAAGTCAACTCAGACAGTACCACAGCCCTTGCATATCTAAAGAATCAGGGAGGAACTCACTCCAGATCCCTTTTCTCCTTGCGAGGGAAGTTCTGCTATGGGCAGACGCAAGGCACATCAAGATCCTGACGAGATTCGTGGCAGGGTTCAGAATGTCAGGGCGGACCTTCTCAGTCGACGAAATCAGATTCTGCCAACAGAATGGACCTTGCACCAGGAAGTCTGTCAAACAATTATGGACATTGTGGGACGTCCTCTAGTCGACCTGTTCGCTACATCGAGGACGAAGAGGCTTCTCTGTATTGCTCCCCGGTTCTGGATCCAGGGGCAATTGCAGTGGACGCATTGCTCTGGAACTGGACAGACCTGGATCTATACGCCTTTCCCCCATTCAAGATCATGGGGAGGTCATGAGGAAGTTCGCAGCTTCAGAAGGGACAGGTTGACTCTGATTGCCCGAATGTGGCCAGCAAGAGAGTGGTTCCACAGAGGTCATGACATTCCTTGTGGACTTCCCAAGAACGTTACCCTGGAGGAGAGATCTACTCAGACAGCCTCACTTCAAAAGGTTTCACCAAAACCTCTCCGCTCTGGCTCTGACTGCGTTCAGACTATCGAAAAGTTGGCCAGAGCGAGAGGCTTTTCAAAGGCAGCTGCGAGAGCAATCGCTAATGCTCGAAGAGCCTCTTCAAGAGCTGTCTACCAGTCTAAGTGGGCCTCCTTCAGGGCGGCATGGTGCAAAAAGGAAGGAATTTCCTCTTCCACGACCTCTGTGAACCAGATAGCAGATTTCTTACTCTATCTAAGAAATGTGCAGAAATTGGCAGTTCCTACAATTAAAGGTTATAGGAGTATGTTGTCTGCCGTTTTTCGCCACAGAGGACTGGACCTCTCCGACAATAAGGATCTACACGATCTCTTAAGGTCGTTCGAAACCTCCAAGATTCCACAAGCAAGACCACCCTCATGGAATCTCGATGTGGTTTTGAAACATCTTATGCTAAGTCCCTTTGAGCCTCTCCATGAAGCTTCTCTAAGGGACTTGACGAGGGAAAGCGCTTTTCCTAACTTCTCTGGCGACGGCGAAGAGAGTTAGTGAAATCCAAGCGTTCAGTAGCCTAGTGGGCTTCAAGGGGGACAAACGCTGTCTGCTCGTTGAGCCCGTCTTTCTTGGCTAAGAACGAGAACCCGTCTAATCCTTGGCCGAAGAGCTTTGAAATCAAAGCAATGTCGAGGCTCGTGTGGTCAGAACCAGAGATAGCCCTGTGCCCTGTCAGGGCTCTCAAGTTCTATGTTAATAGAACTAAAGAGATAAGAGGTCCCTCAGGAATCTCTGGTGCTCGGTGAAGAGACCAGATTTTTGCCGTTGTCGAAGAATGCTGTTGCTTTCTTCTTGAGGGACGTCATTAAAGAGGCTCATTCATCTTGCCAGAAGACTGATTTGAGCCTCTTTAAAAGTGAAAGCTCACGAAGTCAGAGCCGTAGCTACTTCTCTTGCCTTCCAAAGGAATATGTCTATCAAAGATATACTTGATAGCACCTTTTGGAGGAGCAATTCCGTATTCGCCTCACATTACCTCCGGGATGTGAGAACGATTTACGAGAACTGTAGTTCTTTGGGGCCTTACATTTCGGCAGACACAGTTTTGGGGGCTGAAGGTAGCTCTCTCCCTATCCCTTAGCTTAGTTAGGTTAGTTTTTTATTGTGTTTTTGGTTGATGGTGAGATCTTCTGTGGAAATCTCCCATTCCTTAGTTTTAATGTCAGGGGTTTTTTTGGTTAGTCGGTCAGGTGGTGGTCGGTTGCTGTGTTACTGCCTATGTTTGGCTAGATGGTCTTGTCACATTTAGGTCACGTCCCCGTTGACAGAGCATCCAGAGTGCACCAGCACTACAGGTCCAAACCTGGCTGGCAACTCTGATAAAAGCAGAAGCAGGCTTAAGTGACAGTAATCACAGAGTCTACTTTGCTATCAGGTAAGGAACCAAGAAGTAAATCTTTTACTTAATTTAAGTTTCCTAAATATCCTATTCTGTCTCTACCCACCATCCGAAGGTGGGATTCAGCTATATATATATCTGACAGGTAAGTTTCATGAACAAAATGTTATTGTTATAATACAATTAAGTTTGTTCATACTTACCTGGCAGATATATATAATTAGAGTGCCCACCCTCCTCCCCTCAGGAGACAAGGGTCATGAATAAATAGAACAGAAAAATGGGAATGGTTTCCTGATATCCGCCTCCCAGCGGCGGGAATGGGTACTACACCTGGCCGCCCACTACGTGTGCCGCCAGTTTGAAATTCTGTCGGACGTCAGAAATACAGCTATATATATATCTGCCAGGTAAGTATGAAACAAACTTAATTGTATTATAACAACAATTTATATCATACTGTGCTTAAATAGGAATCTGTCTTAAATAGGCATGAGAGCATAATACCACTTGAAATATTCAACTTACAAGTGATTGTCTGGAATGTTACTTGATTTGTAATTAGGGTGGTGTCAGTATAGGCAACAAATGCCATACAAACTGGGTTAGGTTGCTTCAAAATAGATTGTTGGGTAGTATATGTACTGGACTCATTGCAGCATTCTTAGCAACTTAAAAATAATTAAGAACTAGTCATAGAAGAGCACTCTACCGACAGGCAGTCCCCAGGTTATCGGCGGACTCGGTTATTGGTGATCCGGTTTTATGGGGGCTTGTGTAGAGCTATAAAATTAGCGATTTATGGCTCCATAACAGGCTTAATTCCAGTTATCGGTGCCATAAGTGTCAATAATAGAGTTTATGGCTCCATAACATACCTAAGAGAGGCACCATTGGGTGCTTATGGCGCCGATAACCGGTATTGGTGCCTAAGTGCCATTATGGCGCTATAAATCGCAAAGTTTTGGTCAATGGCAGTTTTCGCTAATGGCACACCCCTAGGAACAGAACCCCCTGTATTGTAGAGTACCTGCTTGCAATAAATACATCTTTAAAGAAAATAAAAAATTATTTACCAAAAAGAAACTAGGAAATGTACTACAGCACCACCCTACTTATGAACGAGTTACGTCCCAGACGGCCGTTTGTATGTTGAATAGTTTGTCAGTTGGTTACTCTGCTCTTCATGCCTATCTAAGTACGCACTGCACACTGTACGTACACAGTACAGCCATTCCCCGGTTAACGGTGGGGGTTCCGTTCCTGGGGGTTTGCTGATAATTAGAAACCCGCCATTAACCGAAACTCAGCGATTTATGGTGCCATAATGGCGCTTATGGTGCTGATAACCGGCTATTGGTGCCATAAGCATCCTTATGGCACCTCTGTTAGGTATGTAATGACGCTATAATTCTATTTTGTTCATACGTGAACAAACCTTCAGTCGTAACAATAGGATCATTTCTAGCCCCAGCTGGATCCGGTTTAAAAAGCAGTTTGAAGCAAGGAATCTTGTGATATCTGGCAACGCATGCATAGGTCGGGTGAGGATTGGTCAAGGACCACGCCGCTACGCCAGTCTTTCTTTGAACTGCCTGGTGAGAGTGCGTTAACCTCTCTTGGCCTTTTCCGTTCAATTGCCCATTTCGTTTCTTTAGTGGTGTGTGTGTGTGTGTGTGTTTGGCTGATATTATGGCTTCTGCTCCTTCTCGGCGTCAGCTTATGTGGCCCGGAGATCCAGGTTTTCTATGATCTTGCTTTTTAGCTTCGGCGGCAACTGACCCTCGCATAACGTGCAGTAGGTGTTGTTCTAATTTTTGTACTATCACGAATCCTCGCATGGAATGCTGGGCATGGCTTAAAGAGCTGTGGAAGTCATTTTATGGCAAGAGAGAGCATCGGAGGGTTTCAACTCTTCCTACTTGGGAAGGTTTTGGTTGCCTCTTCCGATGTTTCCTCTCCTGCAGTAGTCAACCCCCATAGTAGCATTGTTCCAGCTTCTCCTTCCTTTTCTTCCATTGATTCATTGCTGGAAGTATCGGGAGGCACCAGGCTAATGTTTGTAATGTAGCCCCTTCTTCCTCGGGAGTTAATTTGATTCCCGAGAAGGGTGAGGCTTTTTCATCAATCTCGTTTCTTCCAGAGTTGGAGGCG
>NC_061103.1:49207251-49230931 GCF_015104395.2 Macrobrachium nipponense
CGCCTCCAACTCTGGAAGTAACGAGGATTGATGAAAAGCCTCACCCCTCTTCTGGAATCAAATTAACTCCTGAGGAAGAAGGGACTACATTACAAACATTAGCCTGGTGGCCTCCCGATACTTCCAGCGACGAATCAATGGAAGAAAAGGAAGGAGAAGCAGGAACAATGCTACTATGGGGGTTGACTACTGCAGGAGAGGAAACATCGGGAAGTGGCAAAAAATTTCCCAAGTAGGAAGAGTTGAAACCCTCCGATGTTCTCTCTTGCCATAAAACGACTTCCACTGCTTTTTAAGTCATGCCCAGCATTCCATGTGAGGATTCGTGATAGTACAAAAATTAGAACGACACCTACTGCACGTTATGTGAGGGTCAGTCGCTGCCGAAGCTAAAAATCAAGAATACGGAAAACCTGGATCTCCGGGGCACATACGCTGACGCCGAGAAGGAGCAGAAGCCATAATATCAGCCATACACACACACACACACACTAAAAGAAACGAAATGGGCAATAAACCGGGAAAGGCCAAGAGAGGTTAACACGACTCTCACCCAGGCAGTCAAAGAAAGACTGGCGTAGCGGCGTGGTCCTTGACCAATCCTCACCCGAGCTATGCATGCGTTGCCAGATATCACAAGATTCCTTGCTTTCATCTGCTTTTTAACCGGATCCAACTGGGGGCTAGAAATGATCCTATTGTTACTACTGAAGGTTTGTTCACGTATGAACAAAATAGAATTATAGCGTCATTGCATACCTAACAGAGGTGCCATAAGGGTGCTTATGGCACCAATAGCCGGTTATCAGCACCATAAGCGCCATTATAGCACCATAAATCGCTGAGTTTCGGTTAATGGTGGTTTTCAATTATCAGCAAACCCCCAGGAACGGAACCCCCACTGTTAACCGGGAATAGCTGTACTGTGTACGTACAGTGTGCGGTACTTAGATAGGCATGAAGAGCACAGTAACCAACTGACAAACTATTCAACATACAAACGGCCGTCTGGGACGTAACTCGTTCGTAAGTAGGGTGGTGCCTGTAGTACATTACCTAGTTTCTTTTTGGTAAATAATTTTTTATTTTCTTTAAAGATGTATTTATTGCAAGCAGGTACTCTACAATACAGGGGGTTCTGTTCCTAGGGGTGTGCCAATTAGCGAAAACTGCCATTGACCAAAACTTTGCGATTTATAGCGCCATAATGGCACTTAAGGCACCAATAACCGGTTATCAGCACCATAAGCACCCTATGGTGCCTCTCTTAGGTATGTTATGGAGCCATAAATTGCCAATTTTATAGCTCTACACAAGCCCCCATAAAACCGGATCACCAATAACCGAGTCCGCTGATAACCTGGGGACTGCCTGTCGGTAGAGTGCTCTTCTATGACTAGTTCTTAATTATTTTTAAGTTGCTAAGAATGCTGCAATGAGTCCAATACATATATTAACTACCCAACAATCTATTTTGAAGGAACCTAACCCAGTTTGTATGGCATTTGTTGCCTATACTGACACCACTCTAATTACAAACCAAGTAACATTCCAGACAATCACTTGTAAGCTGAATATTTCAAGTTGGTTATTATGCTCTTCATGCCTATTTAAGAACAGATTCCTATTTAAGCACAGTATGATATAAAATCATTTTTCCATCCTGAAACACAATACACTGTGTATAGAATAGTGTGCAAAATGACAATTTGTCCAAAATTGCATTTTTCCTAACTATACAAACCTGAGGTCCTTTTTTTACAATAGGAAGGTACTAGCGGCAGCTGGATAGGTCGTAAGCTTTCGAACAAGGGGTTCGGTAGTTAACTGCTTGTCCGACAGGCGCGCGCTGCGTCGCGACTGGAGGTAAACAAATCACTTTTGCTTTTGGCCCAAGCAAAAAACTGCAGAGTGAGGGGTGCATGAGGTGGGGCTATGTGTAAAAGGACCTCAGGTTTGTATAGTTAGGAAAAAAATGCAATTTTGGACAAATTGTCATTTGTTCCGACACGGCATACAAACCTTCGGTCCTTTTACAATAGGAAGACTCACTTCTTGGTGGGTGGAATCTGAGTCTTTTGTGAACAGACTGGTGTTCGCCAACCTTGGAAGCCTCCCTGGTCGTAAGAGCGAGGGAGGGATCCAAGCCTCTGTCCGATTGATCGGGGTGTGACCGCAGGATCAATGGTCAGACCTCTGGACCGAGAGTACTAAGAGAGAGGCAAGCGTATCTCTTCGTACCAGCAATGTAAGAACTTGTTCCTGTACAGGAGCAAAGATAAAGTCATGGTTTGACTCTTGTAGGCATCCACTTCCCCCCCTTGTAGAAGGGGAAGTGGTTGGATATTCTGCTCCTATCCCTAGTGAAAGGGATAGGATGGGGCTCTGTCAAATAGCTCACCGGCATCTCGTCCTTATCCAGCAGGGTAAGAATGACCGTATCCCTCTACCCACAGGTAGAGGGGTTAGGGGTAGAAAAAGATAGAAAGAGAAGCCAGTCACTTTCTCATTCAACTATCTATTCATACAGTCACACCAGGACTCGATGCTGTTCAGCCTGCTAGGGTCTGGGTTAGCTAGACGACGTGTTGAGCAGCCACCACGGGTCCTAAGGAAACCGATCCAAGGACCTTATGGGCAATAATCCAAGAGGTATAAGGAAGGTGTTCCGGTAGTCTGGTTGTACCAGACCCCTGCCTTCCATCCACCTGCGCCACGGAGAAGTTCTTACGAAACGCCAACGAGGGGCCAATACTTCTGACTTCGTGAGCTCTCGGACGGGACGTACGGATGTCGTCACTACCATCAGCCTCATACGCCCTCCTGAAGACCTCACGCAGCCAGGACGAAAGAGTGTTCTCGATAACTTCTTTCTTGGTGACCCGTTGCTAACGAAAGAAGCTCGACACTCAGGCCCGAGGTGTCGAGTTCTCTTCAGATAGCGCCGTAGCGTCCTCCCGGACAAACGCAGCATCTCATCCACATCATTATCTGCATGAAGTTCCCGTACTCTCTTCGCCGATGCCAGGTCCAGCAAGAAGAGGGTCTTGTGAGTTCCCTGGTTGGCAAGACCTTTGGAGGCTGCTCTTAAGCAAGGAGATCTCGAACGAGTTCGAGATGTCCAATCCCGTCAGTTTCAGGTACGAGCGTCAAGGCGGCTCTGTATCCTTTGACTGTGGGAACTTAGAGGAGCTTCCTCGGCGAAGAAAAACGAGGAAAAACCGTACCTGCTGAAGAGTGGCTCTGAGAGGAGATAGGCCCCGTCTACGACACCAACCACAGAAGACGGCCGACTTCCCCTGGTACACAGCTGCAGAGGACTGACGGACGTTTCCAGCCATCTCTGTTGCTGCGCTACGAAAAAAGCTTCTCGTTCGCAAGAGATGGTGGATAACAGCCAGCCGTGAAGAAACGTAGGGACTGGGGACTGCTCGGTGGTACCGCTCGACGTGTGGCTGGGCGAGAAGGTTGTGCCAATGGGGAATTCTCTCGGTTCTCTTGCGAGAAGAGCCAGCAGGGTCCGGATACCAAATGGCCTGTGGCCATTTGGGAGCCATCACGGATCATCCTGAGATTCGGGCGGATGACCAGTGCTCGACTGATCACCCTTGCGAATCAGGCTGAACGGGGGAAAGGCATAGGCGAAGAGGTCGTCCCACGGGTGTTGAAGAGCGTCCTCTGCAGCTGCCATGGATCCGGCACGGCCGAGAAGAACACCTGGAGCTTCCTGTTGTGCCGGATGGCGAACAGATCCTCGACTGGATCGCCGCCACAGGTCGAAGAGTGCCTTTCCGCCACGTCCTGGTGTAGAGACCATTCGGTCCCTATCACCTGATCCCGACGGTCTGAGCGTGTCTGCTACTACATTCCTTCCCTGGAATGTAGCGTGCCGACAGCTCTATTGAGTGCGCCTCGGCCCACTCGTGACCTGCCGAGTCAACTGATACAACGGGTTGAGACACTAGGCCCCCCCTGTTGTTGACGTAAGCCACCACCGTGGTGGTTGACGTACATCCACACCACTGAGTGTCCATCCAAGCGGTCCTGGAACTCTTGGAGCGAGGAACGCTGCCTTGAGTTTCAGTACATTGATGTGAAGGTGCTTGTCGTTCTCGTACCAACACTCCTGGAAGTCCGCAAACTCTTCCAGTGGTGTGCGCCCCATCCCTCGGTCGATGCGTCTGAGAGCAGCTGCATGTCCCGGGGGGAGAGTGCGCAGAGGCACTCCTCTTAAGGGGTTCCTGTCGTCCAGTCACCCGGCTGGTACCTGCCTCACCTCCTGTGTCCGTGACAATGGAAAGCTTGGGGGATCCGTCGCCTGTGACCAACTCTCCTTCAGTCTCCCTGAAGAGACCGCAGGTGAAGACGCCCGTTAGGGACTGGCTTCCCGAGTGACGACAGGTGTCCGATCACGACTTGCCATCGCTGAGCTACCTGTTCCTGCCGAGACAGGAACTGGTTGGCTGCCTCGCTGAATCTGCTGATCCGCGAGTCTGCGGGAAGAGACATCGCCCTGCTACCGTGTCGATCCGCATACCCAGGTACTTCATCCTCTGCTTGTGCTCGAGATCGGACTTTTCGAAGTTCAGAACGATCCCCAGATCGCGACAGAACTCGAGCAGTCGATCCCTGTCCTGTAGCAACTGCGAGCGGTAGCTCGCCAGGACTAACCAATCGTCGAGATACCCCATCAGACGTATCCCGTGCGAATGGGCCCAAGCAGACACCAGAGTGAACACTCGCGTGAACACCTGTGGGGCGGTGAGAGACCGAAGCAACGTGGCCTGAGCTGGTACACCGTCCCGTCGAGGATGAAGCGGAGGTACTTTCTGGAGGACTGATGAATGGGTATTTGTAAATACGCATCCTTCAAGTCCACTGAAAGCATGTAATCGTTCTCCCTGATAGAGTCGAGCACTGCGCGTGCCGTCTCCATCGTGAACCGGGTCTGGCGAACCAACCGGTTCGAGGGGAGAGAGATCTATCACCGGGCGCCAGCCCTCTCGTAGACTTTTCCACCACCAAGGAGTCGGCTGTAAAAGCCCGGTGACTGATCCGTGCCGATTCTACAGCTCTCTTGCTCAGCATGGTCTTGATCTCCTGTCTCAATGCTACGTCCTTCGATGCCCCTGGAACGTACGCCTGCTGTTGGACCGGGTTGGAGGTGAGGGGTGACCGAGATTCGAAGGTTAATAGATCCTCCCTCCGAAGGACATCTCAATCCAGGTCTCGGCGCCCGTGGCGCTGCCAAGTTGCCCAATGGCTGGCCAGGCACCCCCCACTTCCGGCAGCAGATGAGGGGGAACGCCGTCCTTCCACTGTGAACGTCGTCTGGGTGGGGCTAATCGACACCTGACAGGAGAGAGCCGATACCGCTCCGACTCATTCCAGTCCTCGTCGAGGTCGAAACCTCAGGAGGACCGAAGGGGTATTTAAATACGGTGTCCGAAGACACGTAGAAACGCCTCTGTCGCAGCAGTAGAGGAGGTGAAGTAGCTTGTTCGACCGTCCAGAACTGAGAGAGCCTTCTTGTCCGGAGACGAGAGAACTACCTGGTTCAACCAGTCGGCAAGCTCCGATCGCGGCAGACCCACCGTCGATTTGGGTTCCCTCTCGGGCCCCAAAACGACTCGAGCCGAGACGTGGGCTGCTGGTGGGAGCGGTGATCCTTCCCCGAGATCATTGTGCTGACGAATCAGCGCCGTACCTCGACAAAGTCCCTCTGGATCTCGGAAGTCACGCATCTTGCAGAGTGGGACCGTTAAGCCCTTCGAACAAGAGCATTTCCGAGAACCTTCCTCCTAAGAAGGGGGAACAGCGACAGCCCTCTCGGTCTTCCCCATCCACTTGCGCATACGTCCTGGCCGGTCCAGAACCGTGCCTGGCACGTAGGGCGTTGTTTGGTGGGATCATGAGGGGGCGCACCCCTCACGATCACTCCCTCAATACCTGCTACGGTGTAACCCGAGGAGATTGAAGGTACGGGAGAGGCAGACCTGACGCTCCTCATTGCGGCGCTGGCAGCACCAGCAGGCTTTGAGGGCTGCAGGCGATCGTCAACCCGCGGTGGCGATCGAGCTGCAGGCCTGGTCGAACCGTCTCCTGTGGAGGACGGCTGGACTGAGCACAGCGGCCGATCTCGAGTATCAGAAGAGCTGGTGCTGGTTGCCGTACCCCGTTCGCTTTCTGTGAGAGCGACGGTCAGGCGACCTGCAGGCTCCACTGTCACAGTGAGACGGTGCTTGTCCTCACGGCACGTCACGTCGCTGGTTCCAGCCGTGGCTGGCACCGGCGCGAACGGGAGGACCTCTTCCCAGCCTCAGCCCGTGGTCGGTCGTGGACCGTCACGTCCCCGGGTCCCCGGGGTAGCCAGCTGTTCGCCGCGAGAGTGAGAGCTGTCTGGTGAGAGTCGCATAAGCGGCTGTCACCAGTCTTCCGCCCGTGCCGTGAACCTGACGCTGAGCGGACTCAGAGGTCTGGTTCCTGGCTGCACGGTCGCTGTAGGCGACCGTACACTAAGTACCTCCCGCGAACGAGAGGCCGGTAGACGGACCCTGATGCAGTGGCAGAACCACTGACACCAGGCGAGGAAGTACCGGTGTTAGCCGGTACCCCTCTGGTCCCCGTAGTCGTCTTCCTTGCGGAAGAAGAGACGGGCCCCGCTCCCGAAGGAGCAGGAGGACCAGCGGAAGGAACCCTCCCGTCCCACCGAGGTGAGACGGGTCCCGAGAAGCTCCCGAGGGAGACTTCTTAGGAGGGAGGAGGCAACCTTCTTCTTCCTCGGCTGTGAAGCCTTAGAAGTCGAAGGGGAAGAGGCTGGCAGCCGACGACGATGAAGAAGATGAAGACGACGACGACGACACCTTCCTCCTCTCTCGTCAGCTTCCTCAGGACAGACGTAAGATCTGCTATCCAGGGCGGAGCCGGGGTTTGGGGCTGCTGTAGCCGAAGCAACAGGGCCCGGACGCACCTGTACAGACAGACCAAAGTCTGGGGTAGTACCACCACGAACAGGGACGACATCAGCAGGTATGGGCATCTCAGGAACAGCAGGCACAGCCAGCACAGCATCGGTAGGGACAGCCAGCGCAGCAACGGCAGGGACAGCCACGCAGCAACGACAGGGCGGAGCCAGCCCAGCAGCAACTGCATGGACAGTCAGCCCAGAATCGGGCAGGTACGGCAGGCAGCACCGGAAACACAGGAAGTGGAGCAGCAGCCAGCAACATCCTGGTACTGGCAGCAGGTCCAGGGGCGAGCTCTAGGGCAAGCGGAGTGTGGTCGCTGCAGCGCGGCAACCACGAGCGCGGCGGCACGCCCCCCTCTCGGTACGGCGAACGGCATTCACAGCGGCTGTAGGCAAGACTGTACCACGTGAGGCGAGTTACACCAGGTGAGGAGGGACGTCGTCACCTGGTTGCGTGTGGTCACCACTCCATGGGTGACCGCAGTAGGCCCAGACATAGAACCGCAGCCCCTGGACACTAGCACGCCCTGCAAAATGCAAATGGAAGGACGCCCAATACCTCACCAAGGTCCCACCTCGTGGCAGTAGCACCTGCGGAAATAACAGTAATAGCGATTAGTGGGGGGGAAGTCCCCTCGCGCGGGGGATGAGCCCTCTCCGAACGAGTGGAAGACCCCTAATACAATTGTACATCGGGCACCGACGCGCCCTCCCCCACCCCCGCTCGAGCGGGATCGGGCGAGGAGAAGAACGCCCGACAAACCTCCCCCCCCCAAGGGGAAGGGCCACTGTGGGAGCCTGAGCGGGGGGGGTTCTCGTTCCCCACCCCCGCACAGCACCCATGTACCCAACAACAATATAAGAGCCCGAGAGCAATCGTGCCATCGGCCCGAATGCAAGGGCATAAGGATCAATTCCCTGACTGATGCGGAACTTGAACCAAATAAATATTGATGCAATCAATAACAAGGGATAAAATGAAAATGCATCTTGCATACGATTCACTTCACAATGAATAAGGGCTCGGATCGACGCATTGCGCCCTAGATACCGAGCGCAAGGGTGAAAGGATCAATTCCTTACCTTTTATGGATCCAGGTTCTGGAACCTTGATCCATAATGAATTGATGCAATCAACAATATATGAAAATGAAAAGACTACTGCGCTTGCGATTTCACTTCATACAAATAAAAAAGGGGAAGGATCAATTCCCTCCCGGGAATAGCAGAAACATTGATCCCAGTAAACAATGCAATCTCAATAAAAAATGAAAATGAAAAAGAACTGCACTTGCGATTTCACTTCATTCAAAATCAAAGGGGGAAGGATCAATTTCCGGTAAGCTGCCGGAAAAACTGATCCAAAATGGGGAATGAGGTTATTTTTTTTGGGCTACAATCAAAATAATATATGAAAATGAAAAAGAACTACTGTTTTACTTGCGAATTCCTACTTCCATACTGAAATAAGTTTCCGTGCGAGCGCATTCGTTCGGCAACGGGCATACAGGTCAAAAAAATAAAAAAAAAATAAATGAAAAGAGCACTTACTTACGTTTTCATCTACACATTTCCAACCCAATCTACGCTCGGAGCGAGTGCTCCCGCCCTCGGCACTGAGCATACACAATACCGAGGATCTATCTGGGAAAATGAATTCCCGCACTTACGCCCTTCAGTCCGGCACTCGGGTAATCGGAGGGCGTGGTGACACCAAGATCCTGAATTCCACAAAGAATCATGAAAATGATTGTACTTACAATTCAGTTTCACTAGATAATTAGAAAAAAAAGAAAAATACAATCATGCGAAAGCAAACGACGATGAAGCGGCAAGAGAGCGATGATACACGTCCACACGCCAGCAGGCCGAAAGCAAAAGTGATTTGTTTACCTCCCAGTCGCGCGCACGCTGCTTACGGTTTCGCGCCTGTCGGACAAGCAGTTAACTACCGAACCCCTTGTTCGAAAGCTTACGACCTATCAGCTGCCGCTAGTACCTTCCTATTGTAAGGACCGTGAATTGGTTTGTATGGCGCGTGTCGGAACAAACAAAATTTGAACTCATGGGTTGGCAAAGGGAGTGTTCTGAACAATTTCATTTTGCGATTCCATTTGTTTGTATACCTGAAAGTTTGTAAGCTGAATGTTCGACAGTAGGGTGGCGTCTGCACACAAAAAACTATGAACAGAAAAAGAAGCGATGATTCCATAATCACCAACTGGGCCACCACCCCCTCCACAGCACTTACATATCACTGGCTATCATTAACTATCCATTCAGATACACATTCCCCCCCTCCCCCCAAAATGAAAGGATTTTCACTAACATGCATCACGAATGAGAAATATGAAGGAAACTGAATAGAAAACAACCAGAAACGTGAAGGTAAACTACAAATTTTACCCACTCATGGAAGAGGAGGGAGGGTGAATTAAGTAGGTATATCTTAGTTTTACCAGACCACTGAGCTGATTAACAGCTCTCCTAGGGCTGGCCCGAAGGATTAGATATTTTTACGTGGCTATGAATATGATATTGTTAAACTACAATAAAGTTTTGTACATACTTACCTGGCAGATATATACTTAGCTATAGACTCCGTCTTCCCCGAGAAATTCGAATTTCGCGGCACACGCTACAGGTAGGTCAGGTGATCTACCGCCCTGCCGCTGGGTGGCAGGAATAGGAACTATTACCGTTCTAGAATCCAGATTTTCTCTTCCACCTGTCTCCTGAGGGGAGGCTGGGTGGGTCATTAATCGTATATATCTGCCAGGTAAGTATGTACAAAACTTTGTAGTTTAACAATATCATTTTTGTACATGAACTTTCCTGTCAGATATATACTTGGCTGATTGACACCCTTGGTGGAGGGTAAGAGACAGTTAATAACTGAATAAACAGGTAAACAACATACGTTGTAGGTAATAAAAAAAAAAAAAAAAATACAACCTTGGTTCCTACTTGATTAGGCGGAAGATTCCATGGCTAAATCCTAGGAATCTGCTTCGCCTCAAGAGCCTCAGCGAGGATGTGACCTATGGCTAAGAGTTCTTGTGGTTCTGTCGATGGGGTCTTATCCACTTACTTGACAGAGCCTGATGGCCTTTGTCAATGGGGTCTTATCCACTTATATGACAATACGCCTATGCCTAGTGGCATAATTAAGGAGCACAACACCGATCCCGATCACCTGATCCTAACACGAGGGTAAGTGCATAATTGAAAAGTTATATCTCCAAACTCCTTTCAACAACCCAAAGAAAAAAACGACGTTAAACTTAAAAATTTAAAAACAAATAACTAGCTCAATGGATCAGCAATCGGCTCCGCCCTATCCCCCAGCTAACGTATCAACCAAGAGAAGAAGGATCTCCTCGTAGGTTATCTTGACATTCTTCGGTTAAAGGGAAGTCAACACAGAGTTACATCTCCCGTATGTGACAGCTAATTGTCCTTATGACATATAGTTAAGGAAAGAACAAGAATTCGGAACAGCTCGCACTTCATGCGCTTTTAATTCTCAGCTGTTTGAAGGAGTCATCAATACACTTATCAAGTGCTTTGGAGATCACATTGTCTCTAAGAAGGCCAGGGCGTTCTTTGATATAGAACTCTTCTGGGTGAAGCCTGTAGCCTGGATAGTGCTTCGCGCCTGGCAGGCACCTAGCCCCTGTCTAGCGCCTCGTGCCTGGCTGGAGCCTCGCGCCTGAATGGCGCCTAGAGCCTGGCTGGCGCCTTGCGCCTGAATGGTGCGTAGAGCCTGGCTGGAGTCTCGCGCCTGCCCCCCCGGAAGCGAACGTTCGTGAGCTTCAAAAACGCTGTTCATCTCAGGCTCATGAAGGCACTTTTTAGGTGAGTGTTTCACAAACTTCCAACAAACGATTTTTTCACATACTTAGGACGTCAATGATAATGTAACTCGATATACAGTAAATTATGCGTTTTCTCATTGATTTTAGACCTGTCACATGCAGAAATATAGTGATACACAAAAATCGTAATATTATAGTGTACAAAAACAGTACAAACCTCATTTTCACCTTTCGAGGGAAATTAAAGGTTTTTCCATTTCTTAAAAAGACTTCCTTTGATTTAATTGTTGTTTTAAACATTCGTCCTCAGTTGGTTGAAGCAAAACGGACAGGCATATAGAGTACTGAAATATGTTTATATAAGCCCAAAATGATACAGCAATTATCTGTGATCGAGAAATTTGAACTGTGGGAGAAATGGTCACCAAATGCTGCCACCAGATGTCTCTGCAGCAGCGTAAACAAATTGGCGGGCTGCATGAACTGAATTTGTTTGACAAAGTGGCTGAATTAAATTTACATCATGCAAGTGCATGCCAGCTGATATAGGTAGATACCCCTACAACGACTTGAGAAAGTCAGGGCCCATAGGTAAATGATAGCAACTTATAGTACCTATATTCCTATAGCAATATGAGAGAAAAGTAACGTTAGTCTACAATCTACATAGGGAATAATTCTGTATTTTCTTTGGGGAATTGAAATACCAACGACTCTAGGAAGAGTTGCTTTTGTTTTAAGGGTTTTAAGGTGAGCAAACCTTTAGGCTGGAGTAAAATTAGCGAGAATATAGGCTGCACAAGGTGACAAGGTCTCAGCCAAAAATTAAGTAAACCTATACTAGGTACTAGGCTAGTACTACTAGCTACCTAGGTACTTAATTTATGGCGTCCTATGGCCGTCCCCGGCTAAGTAAAGGGATGTGAGGGAGAAGACCCCACCTTTAAAGGGGGTATGAGGGCAAACCCTCCATCTAGGTAATGCTTGATTGACGCAGAGGTTAGGTTAGGCTAGTGCACCCAAAACCCCCAATTCCCATAAGGCCCCCAAGCTTGTTGGGTGGTTATACCTAGAATATAAAGGGTTACTTTCTATTTTACAGACCAAGGTTTTTTTCCTTTTTTTTTTTTGCATAGATAAACAAATAAAAGGTTGGTAACTTGGTGATTCTTACTAGGCTATTAAGGCTGTGCAAGCTTATAAAAAAGTAGACTCCTAAAGTTAAGACAGAGTGCCAGAAATTGGAAGCTCTGGTACCGGAGAACAATTTTCAACTTCCAATTGAAAATTGAGGTGCAGGAGGGTCTGCCCCACTTGAATTTCTTTAAACAATATGTAAAATAACATCAGAAAGCTGTCTTTTTAAATGACATAATTCTGAAATTGTTAATTTCCAGAAGACATCTCAAAATCTTTAATTTTCACCACTGAGTTAAGGAGAATACCTAAGGGTTAAGGGTAAAGAATGTGGAATCCTCTTAAATTTCTTTATGTAGAACTATAGTCAGACTTAGTATTTGGCTTTTTTAACTTAACCTTCATAAATTTACAATAAATCAGCATTTTAATGATAACATGGGCTATGTTGATTAGATTAAGTAATATTAGGTTAGGTTGTATTTATTTACATTAATAGTCAGTGGATCCCGCATTCTTAACCCTTACGAATAGTATATAGAATGCATAGATACTAGGCTAGTCATTAAGTGAGGAACTATCAAATAGCAAAAATAATTTTGTTTAAAGCTGCCTCCAGTCCAAGTAATGCTTAATTGACCAGAGGTTAGGTTAAGCATATAGGTTAGCCTAGTATACAAAATGTAGTTTTTTTTCTCTCTACACTAACCTAACCTATAATGCTTAACCTAACCTCTGTGTCTGTAAAGCATTATTTGGACACTAAATTTTGTGTACTAGTTTAACCTATATTGCTTAACCTAACCTCCACTTTAAACATCATTATTTTCATTATTAGACATTTCATCCCTTACTGACTTATCTATGCATTCTGTACACTATTCTCCTTAATTCCAGACATCTACTATTTTATAAGCTCATGTGGCTCTAATAGTAAGAATTACCCAAAAGTTTTTTTTTTATGGAAAACAGAAAATAAGGCGTGAAGTATTCCCTAGAGTTACCCTTTTCTTGCTGGAGGACCTCTACCATTGAAAGAAAAGTAATGGGTGATGTTAGTGCAATTAGTGTTTGAGGAACAGATATTCATGGTAAATATTGAGAAAGGGATTGGTTCTAGTCCCCCAAATTTTTTTTTTTAAACTCAGTGTAGGTTTCAATGCTGTGATAATATTACCTTTACATTTTTATGAAATATGATAAAGCACTGTATTTGTAAAACCAATGCAAAAAATAAATAAATAATTCAGACCTGTAATTGGACGGTAGCAGCAAATCAGGGTTTGGCTTACAAACTCACCAGGGCTATTCCCTTTTGCACGGTTCAGGATAAAATGAATGAGGTATATCTTCATATTTTTCTCGGTCTGCAAGTTCATTATCTTATTACAGTATAATGGACTGAGTAGTGAGTTACCAGAACAGTTAATTTATTATATCTTCTGAAATTTCATAGCCCTACCCTATATTGTACTGGTATATTCATGTATATAATTTTTTGTTAATCAGTTGTTACTAATAAGTTGCAATTAACTTGAATTAAAGATTTGCAAAATCAGTTCAAAAACACTGTAGGCTACAGTAACACATACAATACCTAATGTGAGAGAGGGAAAACTACATATATATCACTCTTTTTCAGGATGCGACTTGAATTGTTTGTGGAGGTTGAGGCATGGCTGAATTGTGTCATGGCATCTGGTTGAAAAGGTGGAACTGTACCACAGTCAGTTTTTGGGCAGCTATTACCGCTTCAGTGAAAATTATGAGGAAGAAATCAATGACTCCACAGAGGAAGGGAGATGGAAGTGTGTGCGTCCAAATTATGTTTTTTTTATATTTATGTATCTACATATTAGCATATTTTATAAGGTTTATTTCATGTATATTTTCAGTGTTTGTACATGCATATATCTGTTACCAAAAGAAATATAGAAATAAAACCTAAACAAATGGTTCATGCGCTTGGTGGGATGTGATATATTTGAATCTTTCATCTTTTGTTTGTATCATTCAAAGTGGTTGCAATCTTCAGTATGATACAGACTATTTAATGTGTATGTGTGTTTTATAAAAAATAGCTATCAATTAGCACAAGTCTCATGTGTGTATGTATGTATGTAGTACATACATACTTTATATATACTTTTTATACTGTAATTTTTTTATGGAATGGGGTTGTTGTTACTGAGGTAAGAATCAATCGAGTGCATTTGTAGGTTATTTATATACAAAACAAGAGGCCACATTATTTGACTATTTACTTGTACAGTGTTTGTCCTCACTGGAACATGTCAGTGCAAAATAAATGATAAGCAAGATTAAAACTTTCATTCTCCTGAGTTATTTATTGTAAGGTAAATAAACTTTCATTTTATGGTCTTGAAAATTATTCAAAGCTATTGCAAGGTTCAAATAAACCTTGTAAACACACTTTCAGGGCCTCTATAAGGATTGTTTAATATCCTTACAACGTTTGTATAAAGCAGTTAAAAGGTAATTATGAGGCATTTATAAAGCCTATTTAAGGTTCTATATGGGCTTTTTGAAGGTTTATACCATGGTTTTTTGAAGATCTTTCAAGGCTTTTATTGAGGTTTATTTCAAGCATGTTTAAGGCTTGCACAAACCTAAAAGTGTACACGAAAACGGGTACTTTTTAGGTGTATCTCAAGCACTTTTTAAGTTTGAGGCTTAAAGTTCGCAAGCTTGTAAAGTACGTTCGTCTGATGTCCTATGAACATTCATTTTCTGGGGGGGTGGATGGCGCCTCGCGCCTGGCTGGAGCCTCGAGCATGGCTGGTGCCTGATTGACTCCTCGCGCCTGGCTAGCGCCTCGCGTCTGGCTGGCGCCTTGCGCCTGGAAGGCTCCTGGAGCCTGGCAGAAGACTTCATGATTACTGTCAATGAGTCTACATTGCCTGAAGAGCTACAGCTAGGACGTGACATGTTGCTGAAAGACTCTTTGGATCTACCAAAGGGATATCTGATCCAGTTACATAGTAGAATCCAAGTAGGATCTAGTCAAAGGGGGTTCGCCCGCTTACATGACAGAACCTGTCCACTACTATCAAAAGGAGTCAAGACTTCATGGACACAGTCTATGAGTTTGCCTTGATTGAAGAGCTACAGCGAGGGCGTGACCTATTGCTGAAAGACTCTTTGGGTCTACCAAAGGGATTTGTTATCCAGTTACATGGTAGCATCCAAGTAGGATCTTGTCAAAGGGGGTTCGCCCGCTTACATGACAGAGCCTTTACCTGTATCATATCAATGGGGACTAGCCCTCTTACATGACAGAGCTTTAGGTTTCTCTGATTGGAGTCTAACGCCTAGAAGGAGCCTGGCACCTGGATGGCACCTGGCTGGCACCTAGAGCCTGAATGGCGACTAGCGCCTCGAGCCTGGCTGGAGCCTAGCGCCTATCCAGCGCCTCGCTGGAGCCTCGCGCCTGAATGGCGCCTAGAGCCTGGCTGGCGCCTCGTTGGCGCATTATACTCGGCTGGCGCTTCTGGCGCCTGGCGACTGGCTGGAGCCTGTCTCCTGGCTGGCGCTTTTCGGCGCCTGGAGCCTGGTTGGCACTTCTGACACCTGGCGCCCAGCCGGCTCCTCGCCACTTGCTGTAGCTTTGAGCTTGGCTGGAGTCTTGAGGCTGGCTAGCGATGTCCACATCGGACACTCTCATCTGTCCGATCTGTTCGCCTCTGGCACATTTGCGCCCGGTTGGAGGCCCGCTCCTTCTCCGCATCAGACAATAAAAGCGTTTATTCGAGTTGTCTGCCTCTGGCGTTTCTCGCCTGTTTGGCATTTGGCGGCTGGCTGTTGCTACATTGCCCGAGGATCCTGAATAAACCACAAAAGTTTATCAGGAGACTGGAGAAGGGTGGAAGGAGCTCTTCCACCTTGAGCCTCTGGCCTCAGACGAAGGGAGGCGTTTGTAGCCAGTTACCTCCAGTAGACGATACGATATCTAAACAAGACAAGAGAGAAGAGTCTTCCTCCGAGGAGGATCCTTCGTGAGAACTTCCGTTGCAAACGAGATCTATTCATACTTGTTGGGGAGGTTTCTTGTTGCAGAAAAACCTCCCTCTCCTTGCCCTAAGGAGGAGAAGGAGCCTGGAAGTCGAAGGAAATTCCGAGCCGAAAGTGGGCTAACCCAGGCTTTCTTAGCTCTTATCGTGTCCCTCTGAGTACCTTCTGGGAAGCGTTTTGAGCCCTCATCGCATCCCTGAGTTCCCTCATAAAATTGTTTAAAAGAAGCTTGATGAAGAGAGGTTCCAACTTGTCGGAACAAGGACTCTGCGGCCACGAAAAATCCCAACTCGAAGTACATGATATCCTACTCTTGGTCGTATCGAGGTATCGTATAAGATCCCGAAGATCTTAGTCCTCTGCTATCTTTAAGTCCCTTTGCAGAGACAGAGTATAGCCTGCTACTGTATTCTTTGATAGCAGATATAACAAAGGTGATTCTTCTCTCAGAAAGGGAAGAAAACCGTCATGTGGATCACAAAGGTATCGGAAGAGGACAGTTTCCTCATTCAACCCAGCACAATCTGCAACACTTCTTGTCTTGGCCATGACACTTGTCATTCACCTTGAAAAACCTCTCATTCACGTCAACTTCTCGTCAGTCTGCACGCAGACAGACTTAGAGTGTAGAGGTTCTTAAGGTCCCTTTCTAAGAGAGGCTGATAGAGTAGACCAACTCTCTTGGGAAAGCCTTAGAAAAGTGCTGTAAGAAGGACGTGACTTCTGTGAATCCAGCCTCTCGAAGGCCAAAAAGGGGCGAAAAGCATCATTCTCTCTTCCTCTGACGCCAGAAATTATCTTAATATATCTATTAAGAATTATATATATATCTATACATACCTACATACATACATATATATACATATACATACATATATATCTATATATATATCTATATAAGATATATATATATATATATATATATATATAGTATATATATATATATATATATATATATATATATATATATATATATATATACATATATATATACATATATATACATATACACACACACACACCCATATACATATATATATGGGAAAAAACTAATGTTTATTCCCCTTCCAAACAAAAGGATGGCGTATCTTGCTACTGCTCTTGGATCGAGAATAAGGAAGCAGTCTAGAGGAAGCCTCTTCGTCTTCGACATAGCGAAGAGATCTATGAAGAAGATGTCTCACAGGTTTCCACCACTCTCTTCCTAACTAATATTAGACAGACGTTAATAGTCATTATCGTCGATCAAGACGGTTCTCACGGACATGTCTGAGTTCCAAACAGGTTTCCTCTTGTTAACGCGAACAGGGCGTTAAAAGAGATTCTCGATACTACTTGAGATATGAGAGAGCTGTGGAAATGGCCTGATTGATTTAAAAATTCATTTCGTCCTTTCTTGAGAGTGAACCCTCCTCCAGAAGACGGGGAACGGAATCAGGAACGAATCGAGAAGTTACCGAGCCTGCTGTTAGAGAGGCTACTGAACCCTTCGGTTAACAACTCGCTATATCGAGAAATTATCAAGTTCCCTTAATTGCTTGTAATTCCTTTAGACTATGTACCAGAACCTCTGTATCTCTGTCATGGTACCCGGTACCCTCTCATATGTTATTTCCGTTCTAGGTAGGAAAAAACTTATAGGCGTAAGGGAAACAAACTTCTGCTACGAAGAAAAAACGGTTCCCATCAGACTCATCCATCTCACTGCACATGCTCCTTTCTCTAATACGGCTACGCTTTCGTAAGCATGAGAGCATTATCTGTAATCTAAAGTGCTCTGCCGCATTAGAATCCTCTTAAATTCTGTTACATTGCGGTAAACAGCATTGAAAAGTTGCGAGAAATCCTTCTATTGAAAACTTCTTAGCAAATCGCAGAGAACCAATGTATTTCATGTTGCCTACAAATCCTCTCCATTCGAGGCTAAGTCCGTGATTGTAGGGGAGAGATACGGTTAGCCAGTCAATTCCGTAGGAGTGAGAGAGAGAAGGGGAGTGGTAACCAATACCACATGTCCGAGACCCAGATGGTACTGTGTTGGCCAGTGACAGCTGCCTTCGATCGCAGTCTCGCCGTACTTCCTGAGTTGCCAGTTACTCCATTCAATGAAGGAATATTATAAAATTAAAACGAGCCTAAGGAAGTTCTCAATAAAGCATATTAAGCGAAACAACCTTCATTAAATACAGGAGCTGAGTCGGTGTTGTTGTAACAAACCCTTCAAGCGTAGTCCTCACCCAAGAAACTCCTGGAAGGATACAGGGAATTCAGTTGCCAACCAAAGGGGAAACTACGTTAAGCGCATATGACTTGACCATACAGTAGTCCTATACACCAAATTCTCTACTACATTCTTTACTCACCGAGCAGAGAGAGAATGGAAATTTACTATCCTCGTTCTTTTCGTCAAAAGAACGAATTAGTATAATCTGAAGGCGATCCCAAGTGATAATCGAGGATCGAAAAGAATCTCTCAAGCTTCCTATTCTCTTGGACAAAAGGAAGAATTCTACGCGTCTATTACCTGGAAGAATCTCTAACCAATGAATGAGAGCTCCTCCGAATCATGTCCGAGAGAGCTTATATGCTTACGCAATAAGATGTGAGAGATCTTTGTCAATGAGAACTAATCCATTAAGATACAGAGAGTATACATTTTTTGTCAATTATGTGTTATGTACATACATGACAATACGTTAAATATCTTCCTAAGGAAGGAACTTAATCCAGGAACTCATTAAGTCTTCATGATTTCCACAGAAATCGCGGAAGGGACAGGATTCCTGGTCAGATCTTGAGTTTACAGAAGGAAGATTGATGTTCCCTTTCCGCATTTATTCCCGAACGCCGAAAAGATGAGATTCTTATAAGAAAAAACTCCTGTAGCTCTTGCCTCGTCATAAAGAGGGAAGAGTATGAATGAAGGAGAGAGTCCACGTTGAGAGGAACTGTCTGTTACAGCAGTCTTCTGAAAATTGGAGAAGGCCTTCTTTCAGTATCAGAATCATCTTGACAAAGGCGATGGCCGCCTGCGCGACATCTTGCGCCTTTGCCAGGAGAAGGCTACTTCCGTTAAAACTAAAACGAGAAGTCTCGTGACTGACTTCTCTCCAAAAGGCAATTCGGGATAACTTGGCGCCTCGCGCCTGGCTCCTGCCTGCTAGTTTCTACTTGCTTAGAAGGCTCCTTTCACTCTTCTTAGAAGATTGCGGATCAGCAGACATGAACTCTGGCACCTTGCGCCTGAAGGAAGGAACTCTGGCGCCTACTTGCTGAAACGCGGCTCGCGCCCAGCTGCCAGAACGCGGCTTGCGTTTGTCTGCTGGAACGCGGCTCGTGGATGGAGCTGTCCGAATCGGTTCATATCCATCCTTTGTATGTCCACTGGACGGGATCTCTTCATAGAAGGATAACGTCCTTTCTCAATACTCATACCAATGGCGAGATTTGTTCTTGTATCTTCATAAAAATCTTCATCGCTGAATATTCCTCCTCCTTATCCGCCGAGGGGAAGGAGGTATAGATAATAATGGAGAAACACTGTTTCAGGATATCTTTCCAAAGGTACTCCTTGGCAGTCTGGGACGCCACAGATCCTGCCGAGGGGACGCCTGACCGGTGGGGGCTCTCCCTAGCCCTCCTGCGGCTTTCGACTTTCCTCCACTGGAACTGGGAGTCTGGAAGAGGTCTAGGCCTGGAGGCACTACGGAGCCGGTCAGAACGCACCCTCCACTTCACTGGGAACACTTATTCACTTCTTACCTTTCAGTAGCTCACATTTTGAGCTACATCCCTTTATCTTTAAATTGCAACTATGGATTGTAGTTTCTGTGGAGTAAGAAGGTGATGAGGATGCAACAACTACTAGTACGCTAATGCTCTAACTGCTCGTTAGCACAAAAGCTATTAAAGCTTCTAAAGGAAGCGTACCTAGTTATATGCTTTTCTGACTTCCTAAAGTAGGAAATTAGAGTTTTATATTCCTCAATAAAGTTGTAACACTTATTACACGTATTAATGAATAAATATTAATAATTCCCTTTCTTGCAAACTATGTGAGTGTCTACCGGAAAATTCGGTAGTTTCACGTAATATATTCTTCGAAATTTTGAAGCGAAATTCATTAAAAAGTTAATAAAAGCGTATGCCAAACCAAAGACCCAGTACTTCCCTGCAAAAGACAGCCCAGAAGATCGATGTCGATGAAAAATGAAAATCAAGTCAGGAGGCAGCAACAATGTATGTTGACACTACCGCGACAGAGAAAATCTGGATTCTAGAACGGTAATAGTTCCTATTCCTGCCACCCAGCGGCAGGGCGGTAGATCACCTGACCTACCTGTAGCGTGTGCCGCGAAATTCAAATTTCTGTCAGGGACGACGGAGTCTATAGCTAAGTATATATCTGACAGGAAAGTTCATGTACAAAACAATTGGTCACCTAGCAATGGGACCTACAATTCATTGTGGAATCTGAACCACATTATATTGAGAAATTAAATTCTATCATCAGAAATAAATTCCTCTGATTCTGTGTTGGCAGAGTCGAGAATCGAACTTCAGACCACCAGGTGGGTGGGCGAGCGCAAAAACCACTCGTCCAACAAGGAACTGGAGGGAGGGTGAGAGGCAGAGAGAGCAAACAAGGGAATGTCTAGTAACCACCTATCATTCTTTTGTGGAGGACCTCAAAGGTGAAGATGAAAAAACTGCACCTTTAGCCTGGCAGGATGGGTGGGGACAGGGAGGGGTTGGCAGGGTGTTTGACTTCCTGAGAGCTTTCGTGACTTATTGACTTAAAAGCACTAAATCACTTAGCAAGTCATCACACATCACTTTGTTTGTCGCTTTTTGTTTTAAACTTAAGTTCAATAGTTCTGGTACTTATCAAAGTAAAAGTGAGTTTCCTATTTTGATGACTCTGGAACGGGAAACTCACTTTTACTTTGATAAGTTTCAGAACTATTGAACTTAGGTACAAAATAATAATTACAAAAATTAGGTAGTGTTAGCCAACCGTTCGACAACTGATACTTCTTGTATTTCCAATGAACACCAATTCTTTGGAACTTGAATTTAAAGTCTATGGCCCCTGTGGGCTTGTAACATATGAATAGGGTTCATCTTCTGAATAATAATATCAGAGAAAGAAAAACAAGAAATATTTGAGAAATGGAAGAATTGAATGGAGATGAGAGAACTGCCTAAGTACACAAAACCATAACTGATGACCAAAATTGAAAGTGACTAAGTGGATTCTGTTGAAGAGGTGTAGGGGAGGAATGCAATACCTCTGTATTTACTGATTTAAAAGATGGTGTTACAGGAGACACTTAAAATTTCACTCAGGGATCTCTGGTGAAAAGAAAATTAATGAAAAGCTAATGGCCAAATAAGGTCAGTAAGAATGCCTGGAAAATAGTGGAGAAGGGCAAAATGAGCAACTGGATCAGATGTGATTTCAAGCAGAAAGTGAACCAGACTGAAAAGAGTAAACTCATTATGTACCTACCCTGTAAGGAGAAACATTTGACTTTAAAACAATAGTTAAGATGATGCGTTAAATATTAATTCATTATACAGTGCATCCTCAACTTACAGCGGGATCTGTTCCAGCACTGCGAGGTACATTCATTTCTGCTGTAAGCTGGTTTTTCACCATTAACAGCGCTTTAACAGTCCTCAAAGTGCCGTAACTTGATCATGCATCAAGTTACAGTGCTGTAAGCACTGTTAAATTGATGCAACACTAAGTTACAGCGCTGTAAAACACCATTAACAGCACTGAAAAAGCATCATAAGATCGAATTGCCGTAAGTCGAGGACGCACAGTAGGACTGATTTCAAAACTTACAAGCGTACTTTAGAGAAATACTACTCACCAGTAACTTCTACAAGATTGGCATTCTTATGGCTCACTATTACATAAAACTCTCTTCCATCACCGCTGCGTCCCACAACCCAGTGATCTTGTGACGTTTTAACGACCAGTTCCCCACTTCGGCACCTGCAACCAGAAAGGGTAGTAAAATTATGTATTACGAATGGTAGAATTTATCATCTTCAAATGTCACCTTTAAGCATCTTGAAAATTTTCCAGCTGTAAAATTCTGCAGTCAGGTTACATTTAATTTTGTCTTGTCTCGTAGCAGATTAGAACTGGGGCATTTTTTGTATTGACAGCCTGAGGACTTGTCTGTACAGACAGTCCCCAGTTATCGGCGGGGGATCCATTCTCTGTGGGGTGCTGATAAGCAAAAACTGCCATTAACCGAAACTCTGTGATTTATGACGCAGAGTTTTGGTTAATGGCGCCTCTGTTAGGTATGTTATGGCACCATAACTTTATTGTCGGCCCCTTATGGCACCGATAACCAAAACTCGGTCCGTTATGGCACCACAAATCGCCAATTTTATGGCGCTAGACAAGCGGCATATAACCGGATCGCCATTCACAGTCTGCCGATAACCAGGGATTGCCTATTATGAGTAAACCTATCTATCTAAAGTGATACCTATACTGTAACTTAGTTATATCTGAAAATAAATACAGGCGGCCCTCGGTTAGCGGCAGGGGTTCCGTTCCTGGCCACCGACGCCAAGCGATTTTTCGATGCTGAGCGATTTTAAAAGCCTACGGCCACCGCATACCTTCTTTCGAAACTCTAGACCAGTCAAAGGCGCCGTAATCCCACAACGGCCACAATAAGTAAAATTATATTTATGCAGTATAGTACTATAGAATTTACTGTACAGTATATGTGGGTGTCTAGAGTATGTAAAGATATAATAAAGTTTATACAGTGTACAGGTAGCTGTAGTGTTCAGTTACGATCATTAGTCTTAGATAGTTCGATTTTATGAGAGATAAAATTACAATGGCCTAACTTTATCCATCTTCTAGTTACATAAGTTCAATAACAGCAAAAGAGAATGATGAAAGTATGGTTTTAACGTTATACTCGTTGCGTGAACGTGTACAACCATGAACAACCGAATGAGAAAACGACTTTTTTTTTCTAAGTACAACCGAACTGGATAACATCTGTTTGGCTTGTATTTCGATCATCGTACTACAGTGCAACATTACCGTATTTGTTATAAATGGTGTTATGTATAGAATAGAACTGCGATATCTTAATGTAATAACTTTATTCGCTATAGATCAGAGATCAATATAGATTAAAGATCAATCGGGAAATATACCGTTAAATTTAAACCTAATTATGACTGAAGCTGAGAAAACTGTTCAAGCTGCTAATGACTATTATCGTACATCGGCAACAAGGATAAAACTGCAGTAAACGTCTGCCATCACACACAACCATAGATAAAATTGGGATAAAAATCATTTTAATCAAAACTATCTTGCTTGAAAGAACAACACATTTTAGTTAGCTGTTGGTTTTACGCCGATATAAGATAAATAACGTAAAGTTCGTATTACGATGATATAAGGATTACGTATTGCGAACGGAATCACGTAATTTTTTACGCAATAAACATGCCGCCAACGTAATCTGTTAACGAAAAAAATAGTAGTTCACATTCACAACGAGACATATTCAATAAATATTTCCACCTAAAAACACGCTGTATAAGGAAAAATAACTTTGTCTCATATAGGTCAAGTATCTAGATTATTCGTTCTATGCTAACTAGAAGCAAGAGCATTCGCTCAGAATTGCGTTATGGTGAAACAGACTCGTATTCATCAGCTGATTTC
>NC_061103.1:49231431-49248931 GCF_015104395.2 Macrobrachium nipponense
AGAGTTGGAGGCGTCCAAAATGGGGGCGGTTTAGAAGATGCTCGGGCTAGGGGGTCCCCCTCACCCTTGGAGGGGTTGCTAGCGCATTTTGTGGAGGCTCGCAACCCCCCCCCCCCCCCTCCCTGGACTGGCCAGGCCATCCCCCCTCCACCCTGCCTCTTCTTCGTGGGTAGCCGACGTCGGCCATCTTGTATTGCTCCGCCAGTGTCTGCTGCTGCTTCTTCGAGTTGGAGTGACGCCGTGGGGTCAGCCCCGTTGATGACGTCACGGGATCCGTCTTTGTGTATTCCTCCGCCAGTGGCGTCTGATTCCCCCTCGCACCGAGGGGAAGCCGTGTCGTCACCACCACTTGTGACGTCACTCCCATCGATGACGTCTCTCCCAGTCATCTCCACTGATCTGCCTCTCTCAGCCGTGACGTCATCCTTGCCGCCCAGTAAGGCTAAGAACTTTGCCCTCGAGGGAGGAACAACGTGGATGGTTGTTCCCGAAAGTGCTGGTGTTTCGGGCAGTGTTAGTGCTCCTTCCTGTGTGCAATCTGCAGGGGAAGCTTCGTCCTCTGCCTCAAATCACGAGTGTGTTACACCCCCCACCCCTCTCCATCCGTGGGCATCGCCAGCGTGTTGCAACCTCCCCCGTCCATGCACATCGCAAGCATATTGCAACCTCCCCTGCCCGTGCACATGATGTAAGTGCTCCTTCTTCTCCAAGGCCTATTTGTCGCTGTAAGGATCTCAAGGTGCCTGTCAAGAGGTCGAAGGTAGTGAGCGCAGAGTTGGTGCAGCAGGAGTGTTTGCCTGACTCTAGGGGATTCTCCTTCGATCTCAAGTGTTCGGGATTTCCCCCATCTCACGTTCGTACGTCCGCCACGCCTGTGACCATTCATGGACATGTTAATGAGTCATCTGTTGGGGTAAGTAATGTTCCTAGTGTTGTAGTGGGTTCGTCTCGGAAGCCGACACATGGACCCAGCCCAGACAGGTTAGTTGGGGTTTCGGACTGTTTGGCTGCTGACCCTTCCGTTAATTTTAGTGGGGAAGGTGCCTTAGAGGAGCCTGCACATCCTTCTTGTCGTCGGTCTCCGTTGCCGGAGCAGGAGGAAGTTGTTGATCTCATTTGTGGGTTTAACAATTTGGAAAGTAGGACTCAGGCTCAGTCATCTTACACTCCTCCTTGCTTGGAAGCCTTGGTGGGAGCTACTCAGGACCCCAAATCATCTCTTCAGCTTTCTTTGTTGGGGCACGTTCAGTTGGTCTTGCAGAAGGTTAACGCCTCTGTTTCGGACCGGGACGGTTTGCTTCCCTCTAGGGGCTCTACCAAGCTACCACCCCCCCACCTCTCATGAGACATAGGAAGTACTATGCTACGAGATCTGCTTTTTTGTTGTTGCGCCATCTTAACCCAGACGTCATTCGCCTGAAGCCGGGATTGACTTTGGAGCAGGTGAGGTCAGTGGCTCTGTCCTTGTCTCCGCAAGATGCCTCAGCATTGGAATCTATGGCGGCCTCCATGTTGCAGACGGTTTCATGGCTGGACTTCTGGTCTGTGGTTATTGCCAAGATAGCTTCCGACAGGTCCCCGGAAGGGTTGGTGAGTGCATCCTCGCCATAAATCAGATTTTATGGCACTAGACAAGCACCATAAAATCGGATCGATTGATAACTGAGTCCACCAATAACTGGGGACTGCTTGTACTGTGTACAGAATAGGCATGCAGAACACAATTTGAACTTAGGGTGGCAAAGAGGAGTGCTCTGAATACAATTTTAATTTGCTTTCCTGTTTGTATCTCTGAATGCTTGTAAGTTGAATAGTCTCTCATTTGATGAGTGATTTTCGTGCTGGTCTATCAATCTGGTGGTCCGAAGTTCAATTTTCGGCTCTGCACACATGGAATCAGAGGAATTTATTTCTGGTGATAGAAATTAATTTCTCAATATATACTGTGATTCAGATCCCACAATAAACTGTAGATCGCATTGCTAGCCACGTAAAAATATCTAATCCTTCGGGCTAGCCCTAGGAGAGCTGTTAATCAGCTGAGTTGTCTGGTTTAACTAAGATATACCTAACTGTTTGTAAGTTGAATGTTTGTAAGTAGGGTGGTGTCTGTACAGCACAATATGTTTATGCCAGATGACTAATTCCTTCATTCTGGAACTTCAGAAATCAAATGTTGTTTATTTCTTAAGAAGTTGTATTTTTAAGCCTTTGAGATTCTTTTGGCATATCGTACGTATGCAGTTTTTACTTCCTGATTATGGGTTTAAAGTTTTTTTCCACTCCTAGCTCTTTTGTCAAGTTAATTTTTAAGCTATGTTATCCATGTTGATGATGATTTAAGGCAAAATTGTTTTAGTACTTTGGTGTAATAAACAAATACAATACAAAATTAGTTGAAAGGATAAGATGAAGCTAATAAGAATAGAAATGTCTGTATTTTACCACAGAAAATTACATCATAGCTCAAAGGTAATTGAGATGTATGTAGGTAAATCTTTTTCCTCCATGAAAAACTAGGATGAATTGCTTTTCTAACATAACCTTTTTATTACATTTTATGTCAGGTGTTGCACATAAAAGTGTAAAGGAAGTGATGCAAAAGAATTTTCCATGCCCTATACGCAGACAGCATTGTCTAGTTAAATAAAAAGTTAGCATTGTGCATTGTCTGGTACTTTGCCTTATTCAGAGTATGTCAGTTAAAACTCCAGATGTCATCCGACTGATTCCGTATGCAAAGATAATTTTAAAGATGTACTAATATTAAACATTGGTATCTTGGAATCTCAGAGGGTTAAATAATTTAGATGTACAGTAGTGTGTTTGGTTGTGACAATTCCTTGATCGTATCATATCAATTGCCATTTATTTCAGATGAAGTGAATCGTATGTGTGCCTCACACTTCAGTAATATCTTCATGGTAGATTGATCCTGGTTGTAATTCATCATGCCAACAGGTATGATTCTACAGTAATGACACTGGAAATGTGCTATATCTATGATTACACAAAAATGTAAATTGCAGCAGATTAAATGGCTGGCCTTTGCGTTGCAGATATACTGTGTCAATTTCAGTTCTTGACATCTCGGTCAACTTCCACAAGGTAGCCAAAGTTCATAACTACAGTGAACCTCAGTGAAAGGTGGATGATTATTTATATCAGTAAAATTTGTGTACAACTAGTCTGCTAATCATCATCAAATGATTATGTATTGGAGTGAATAAGAGATTTTCATATTGGCTCATTTTTCCCTGTGCATGATAAGGTTTTATTTTTCTTTCACAGCATCCTACATTTTAATGTCACTTTGACTACCCATACTTGCCCTGCTCAAGTCATGTATGTACTCAGTAGTGCACAGTTATTCAAATAGATGCTGGTTTAGGTTTGATCGTTCAGTCTCCATCCTAGTCTTGTATATTTTTACAGGTATGTTATACATTACTGTGACCAAGATTAAAAAAGAAACAAATGAATTGCAATAATAAATTTTATATTGTTTCAGCCAGATTTTTGTTGATTACCATAACCAAAGGAAAGATTTAAATAATTTTCAAGATTTATTTTGATCACATTGGTAATGCATTTATTTAGTGTATTGTATACATTTACTTGATTGGAAGTATAATTCAGTATAAAAATAATATTTGGTCTTTCTTGATAATTTAAAATTTTGTCTACTTCTCATTACGGCGTATGATTACTTTGGGTTACTAATAAAAATATGTATGTAGTTGCTACTTATCCTTTGTTGATAGTGCAGCACTACATCATATAATGATTTTCAGTCATTTTAAGTCTTTATTATCACTGCTGGGAGGTCAGTACCATCCCAAACGAGAAAAAGTTACCATCATGCTTGATATATACTTTGTACATCAATTACAGTAAATGTGAGCCAGGTATACTATACAATGCCATGTCCGTTTGACGTGTGATTTCTTTTTTGATAGTCGTTACTATTTAACACAGCCTTATGTTTGGAAAGATTCATGGCTCGATTTTATTTGTTTTGCACACTGCTTGCTTTTTGCAGCTGTCAGAAAACAGAACATCCCTTTCTGAAAGTGATTGAAATCCCTTTTCATTTTCTGGAAAAGAAAATGATAACAAAAATCATTTACACAAATATCTTTAATTAGCTTTGGTTAAGGAAAATGCTATATTCATAATTGGCTTTGGTTAAGTAAAATACTAGGGTTGAAATGTTTAGTTTTAAACAGATTTGGAGGAAGAAAATTTGGTGAAATCATGTTAGAAAATAAAAAATACGAAAGGAAGGCAGTACGTACGTGAACACGCAGAGTTCATAATTCTGTGCATGCAGTGATTGACTTGAAAAAACTGTTGTCAGGTGAAATTAATGGGGTGGAAACAACCTTCTATTTTCATGATAACATTTTCCAGCTGTAGTATTTTTCTGATTTCATCATTTGAGAGAAAGACTGTTTTAACATTGATTTACAGAATGGAGATATCTTCCCAAGGCATCAGCAAAGCCTCAGTATTAATAGGTGCAGTCAGTACACATGTAGTTTGGTAATGCTCTACTAAGAGAGGTAGTCAAGGATTTCATGATGAATCATCAGCTACATTAATCCATCCAGAAATTTGTATACTGCAGCCCCACAAATATTTGATTTGCAATTTTAGATGTGCAGTAGATTTCAAAGTAAAAGTGAATACCTGTGTTGTTTCCTTGAAACTTTGTTACCTTTTTTGTAAGATGTGAAAAAAACCATAGCCATATTTTTTTTATATTTAACTTAGTGTTTTATGCGCAGTATAATGATCTTGTAATGTAAGAATTCTTACTGTGGAAGAGTTGTGCTGTGCTTTGTCCATTTATGTAACTAGCATTAGTTTACTACGAAAACAGTATTCTGGTATGAGAACAGCAAAGGTCATCAGTTTTGTAAGTAACAAGGATTGAGATCCTTTCTTCTCTATCTGTAGTACTATTAGAGATCTTGTGCTCATGAAAATTGCTTCAAACCTCATGTTATGGAATTTCTTATGTGCATAGCCCATTAATGTCAAATAGCTTATTTGGAGACCCTTTAACGAGTCAGAAATGAAGCCTCCTAAAATAGATTTTTATAAATATTCTATACAGGTAGCCCCCGGTTAACGGGCCAACAAACCACTTACTGATGCTGATAAAGTGCTTACTAACACCGATAAACTGCTTACCAGCACTGGAAACCACTTACCGGCACCAAAAATCTGGTTAACAATGTCGTTAGCCAAGCACCTTAACACTGAAACGCTGTTAACTGCCGACGGTAATTGGAGACTGCCTGTATATATGCTCTTTGTATAATTTTAATAAATAATGTACAGTTCTTTAGCAGTTGTAAGTGATCTGTGGTCCTTCACTTTCCCTCAGATTTTGGTAGCACAGTCATTTATGATTTAAATTGGGTGCATCGTCTCTTTATGGTAAGTACCCCAGTTTAGCAAGGAAGTAGATTTATGTACAGCAGTGAAATGAAAATGCTTTGTCAGTGTGGATAGAGACAGATGTCAAAGCTGTGTAGATTTGGAGGTATTGAGGAGAATAATTTAATCTGAATCTATAACATGAGACCAGGAAGATTATAATCTTCATAAGCAGATATTTGAGGCATAAACCCCACTACAGAAGGATATCTAAGCATGTTTATTGCCCTTTGCAGGTCACTGTAGAACACATGCTGTGGGTAGGAATGCATATAGAGTTGAGGGCTTAATGCATTTTACAATGGTCATTGGTTTCAATGCACCTTTTGATTTTTTGTCCTTTTTTTTTTAAATATAGTCACTTATTTTGCCTTGGAAGCTGCAGTTTACCTTTAGCTTAAAGCTGGGCATGCTCCTCCATATGCTGACTGTTGAAAGATAGTTGATATATAGGAGTACTTTCTTTTGGCTTAATTCTATATTTACATTCATTCATTCATGTTTCTAGGACTATATCACCTATGAATTGTCTCTGATTTTTGGTAAAAGAATATGCTGGAGGAATTATCAGATTTATTTACCTACTAGTTCTGAAACTACTACTAGTATTATTATTATTATTATTATTATTATTATTATTATTATTATTATTATTATTATTATTATTATATGTTTTTGCTTAGAGCGAAACAATTTCATTGTGATGTATTTTAGAAGAAAATGACTTTAAAAATGTACAAAATAGAGCTTTCAAGAACTAGTCAGTTTTCAAAACATCTCTTGTACATTTTCAAATAATAATCTTTCAAATGCATCGCTAGATTGGTTATTAATTTTAGTGACTTTTAAATAATAATCTTTCAAATGCATCTCTCGATTTATTCCCAACTTGAGTGACTCACATGTTATTGAGGGTTAAATTTTATAGTTGATAGTTGTCGTTAGTGTTTTCAAGCACTTCAGACAAAGTGATTTATTCGGACTACGTAATTGAACCTTATTTACTTTGCCCTCAAATGCTTTCCACCTGAAGCTGTTCATATGCATTCAAGCAATTAGTATTTTTATATGTACATACTACCAGGACATCATTAACAGTCTTTAATGGATATACAGAGAGAAACCAATTTCAAAATTAATATTCATAGTCATACTCTGTGTATAATTATGGTTACACGAATATGGGATGTCAAGTTTGTAAACACACTAATTTATAATTATGATGAGATAAAGAGGGCATATCTTATGCATGTACACTTCGGAAACAGCTGTGAGGGAAGAGTCATTAAGCTTTTGATGAATACATAAAAAATAATCGTCTCAGAGTTAAAACAAAGTTAGTGGAAAAGAGTTACAGGAATGAAGCAGACTGAAGAAAATAAAAGAATAACTAAAGGAGAAGTTAGTTCTATGTCTCTTTTATACCTTATTTTGTGAAGGGAAAACTAAAAATGATGAACAATGCAGAAATGTATGTGGGATAGGGTAGGATGCCATCTTTATAATGTGTTTGTTTCAAGCATTTCTCATAGCTTGCTATTGTGTAAAGGTAGTGTAAATCTGTTAAAATCCAGTACTTTTTGAAGAACCAAAACATGAGTTTTTAGTAATGATGATACAAAAATAAATGCCAGGCTGTTTGTTGTTTTGTACCGAAAGAAGTCTAGTAAAAGTGGATTATCTCCAACTCTTTAAATGTAGTTTCTCTTCTCTAATAATTACTGGCACATCATGTAGCATCATTGTTAAAGTATTGATGTTACAATTCAATGTCAAATCAAAACCAGATCTTTGTGGAACATTCCGAAGTAAAAAGATGGGTGCTGCTTATTATTATTTTGGTTGTTTATGTGGTGTAGTGTATCATCTTATGTTATATTGCAAATGTCATGATATTTGTGGGATTGCTGTGTAGTGCTGTAATGTAGTGAAAAGTACTGTATAGAAACATTTGTCATTTTTTTAAATTCAAAGTTTTTACAGTGTATGAGGATATTTTTGGAAGTTTCTACTAGAATGACTCATTGAATTAGTCAATAAAATATCCTGGTCAAAGTAGTTCTGCAGCTATGCACTTGAGAAGACCCCTAATGTTGGTCAGGGTGTACATATAATATATACTACAGTATTTGTATTACCAATACAGATAGACTATTTATATTCTTCCTGATTGCAGGATTAGTAGACATGCAAGTTTGTTTGATTATATTTTTTAGTGTTATGTTTGAATATGCTGTGATTTTACCATTTTAATGTATAGAAACTTAAACTATTAAAATAATTTAAATTAAATTCTTTGGCAATCCTTACAAAGAAAAACTTGAAACTATTAAAATAATTTAAATTAAATCCTTTGACAATCCTTACAAAGAAAAACTTGACTGCTAGTTGGTCAGTGACTAGTCGTAACAAGTAGCCATTTGGCACAACTTATCAAAATGGTTGGCCATCTGCAACAGCTGCTGTGCCTGAAAACATGAACAGAATTCACAACAGTCATAACTGTTTATTGAAGAAGCATTGTTGACAAAAGTGTGATCCAAACATATGTGAAGGACATTTGGAACTGGAACCTAAAGGGGGATGCAAGCCATTCATTAACCACCTCACTTCGCCAAGAGTTTCTTATTGTAAATGTCGTACAGCATAGAGAAAAGTTTCTATCCGTCTTCTAGTGTTGGTTCTCATCTAGCTGAACAAACAACTCGCAAACTGTTAGGAAGCACTGTATACTGAAGTTTAATCCCTGATGTATTTCTAAAATAGTACGTTTGTTCATACACGAACAAACCTTCGATCTTAACAATAGGATAGGATAATTTCTAGCTCCTAGCTGTATCCGGTTAAAACACAGATGAAAGCGAGGAATCTTGTGAGATCTGGCAACGCGTGCGTATATCGGGTGAAGGGTGTTCAGAGATCATGCACCTACGCCACCACGTCAGTCTTTTCTTAACCGCCTGGGCGAGAGTTGTGGTTGACCTCTCTAGGCCTTTACCCGGTTCATTGCCCGTTTCGATTGTGTTTAGTGTGTGTTTGTGTGTGGCTGTTATTATGGTTTCTTCTGCTGCTCCTCGGCCTTGTCAATGTGTATGTCCCGGAACTCCAGGTTTTCCATGTTCTCGTTTTTTGGCTTTGGCTGTGACCGACCCCCACATCACATGTAGTAGGTGTCGCTCTAATATTTGTACTATAACGAATCCTTGCACGGAATGCTGTGCATGGCCTAAAGAGCAGTGGAAGTTGTTTTATAGCAAGAGAGAGAATCGGAGGATTTCTACTGTTCCTCCATGGGAAGGTTTTTCTTCACCTCTTCCCGATGCTTCGTCTCCTGCTGCGCTCACACCCCATAGCAGTGTTGTGCCTTTGTCCCCTTCCTTTTCTTCCATTGATTCGTCGTTGGAAGTATCGGGAGGCCCACAGGCTAATTTTTGTAATGTCACCCCTTCTTCTTCGGGAGTTAATTTGATTCCCGGGAAGGAGGAGGCTTTTTCATCATTCTCCTTTATTCCAGAGTCGGAGGCATCCAAGATGGCGGCGATTTGGAAGACGCTTGGGCTAGGGGGTTCTCCGTCCTTGGAGGGGTTGTTGGCACATGGATGCTCGCTACCCCCTCCTCATGCTGGCCAGGCCTTCCCCCCTCCTCCCGGCCTTGTCTTCTTGGATAGCCGAGGTCAGCCATTTTGTATTGCTCTGCCAGTGACGGTTGCCGCTTCTTCAAGACAGAGGGAAGCTGTGGCGTCTGCTTCCCGTCCGGATTGAAGGGAAGCCGTGACGTCATCACCACTTGGGACGTCACTTCCATCGTTGACGCCACTCCCAGTCGTCTCCTCTGCATTGCCTCACTCAGCCGTGATGTCATCTCTGCTGCCCAGTTCGCTGCATCTCCCTTCCATGTCATTGGAGCCTTCTCTTGCTGATCTGTCTGAGGCTTTATGCCAGCCAGTGCTTAAGAGGTTGGACTCTGTTTTGGATGATAAGTTGGCTGCCATGTCAGCTGAGAGGACTGGAAGGAAACGTGTCGCATCGTCCCCGCCTCCTGTGAAGAGAGTATCAAGAGTTAGAAGGCTAAGGACTTTGCTCTTTCTTCGCCTACGAGGGAGGAACAACGCGGCTGTGTTCTCGAGAGCGCCTCAGTAGCGTGGTTGGTATGGTGTTTGTGTTCCACCTCGGTGGTTGCGGGTTTGATTCTCGTCCATTCCATTGAGGAGTGAGAGATGTGTATTTCTGGTGATAGAAGTTCACTCTCGACGTGGTTCGGAAGTCACGTAAAGCCGTTGGTCCCGTTGCTGAATAGCCACTGGTTCCATGCAACGTAAAAGCACCATACAAACAAATTGAGTGTTGGTGTTTCGGAGAGGATTAGTGTATCTTCCTTTATGCAATCTGCAGTGGCTGCTTTGTTCTCTACATTGAATCGCGAGCGTGTTGCAACCTCCCCTGTCCATGCACATCGTGAGGGTGTTGCAACCTCCCCTGTCCGTGCACATGATGCAGGTGCTCCCACTTCTTCTCCAGGACCTATTTGTAACCATAAGGATCTCAAGGCTCCTGTCAAGAGGTTGAAGGTTGTGAGTGCGGAGTTGGTGCAGCAGGAGTGTTTGCCTGCCCCTCCCCTTGGTACTTCCAGGAGTTCGACTCTGGGAGATTCTCTTTCAATCTCGAGTGTTCGGGATTCCTCCCCAACTCATGTTCATACGTCTGCTACGCCTGTGCCCGTTCGTGGACATGTTAAAGAGTCATCTGTTGGAAGAGTGCGTAGTGATGTTCCCAGTGTTGTAGTTGGTTCGTCGCGGGAGTCGGCGCGTGGACCCAGCCCAGACAGGTTAGTTGGTGTTTTGGGCTGTTTGGCTGCTGATCCTTTCATTAATTTTAACGAGGAGGTGCCTTAGAGGAGCCTACACACCCCTCTCGTCGTCAGTCTCCGTTGCCGGAGCAGGAGGAGGTAGACACGCAAGAGTTTTTGTCCTCCTTTTCAGAAGTTGTCGATCTCATTCATGGGTTCAACAATTTGGAGAGTAGGACTCAGGCTCAGTCGTCTTACACTCCTTCCTGCTTGGAAGCCTGGCTGGGAGCTATGCAGGATCCCAAATCATCTTTTCAGCTTCCCTTGTCAGGGCATGTCCAGTCAGTCTTGCATAAGGTTAACGCCTCTGTTTCAGACCGGGACAGTTTGCTTCGCTCTAGGGGCTCTGCCAAGCAACTATCCCCACCTCTCACGAGACATAGCAAGTACTATGCTACAAACTCTGCCTTTTTGGTGTCGCTTCATCTTAACCTGGACATCATTCGTCTGAAGCCGGGATTGACTTTGGAGCAGGTGAGGTTGGTGGCTATGTCCTTGTCTCCACAGGATGCCTCAGCGTTGGAATCTATGGCAGCTTCCATGTTGCAGACGGTTTCTTGGCTGGACTTCTGGTCTGTGGTCATTGCCAAGATAGCTTCTGACAGGTCCCAAGAAGGGTTGGTGAGTGCATCCTCTCTTGCCAGTTTGTTGCAGTCCTGAGGCAAGGCGTTTTCGTATGTGGCTCACCTCAGTGTTAATTTATGGGCTAATCTTCTCATGATTAGAAGAGACGTGGCTTTATCTAGGATGGAGAGATCAGTTGACCCAGAATCTTTGCTGGCATTGAGAAATGGGGATCTGTTGGAGTCTCAATTTTTGTTTCCTCGGACCAAGCTGGAAGATGCGATAGACTGGCGCCGGGCACCAGGCTGTGTCTAAGTCAGAGTCTCGTCCTCGGAGATGTCTGGCTCCTCCTCCTCCCCCTGCCCAGCAGCAGTCAAGAAGATCATCGCCTGGTAGGCCGTCGAGGAGTTCGGTTTCAGCAGGGCCTCCCCATTCGTCTCAGCCTAGATCAGAGGACCAGCGTCCCTTTTGCTCTCGTTTCTTTAAGCCAAGAAGGGGCCCAAGGGGCAGAGGTAAAGGGGACCGTCAGTAGGTTAGGTGCCTCTCCCCTCTTCTGTGCCATGGGTGGGGGCATGCCTGGCGGGTCATTGGGCCAAGTGGCAGAGTTGTGGGGCAGAGAAATGGGTGGTAATGTCCTTCGGGTGGGGTACCTACTGCCATTTGACTTCTCCCCTCCTATGTTGGACAAGTCACAGCTCAGGAAGGCATATCCTCCAGATTCTCTGAAGTTCTTGGCTCTTTGGGAGGAAGTGCAGAAGGTGCTGGACAAGGATGCGATAGAGGAAGTGGTGCGTCCATCTCCAGGGTTTTACAGTCACATCATCTTGGTGCCCAAGGCATCAGGAGGTTGGAGATGTGATCGACTTATCCACCTTGAATCACTTTATCAGGAAGACACGGTTCCAGATGGAGACCCTGTGTTCAGTGTTGGTAGCTGTGAGGGAAGGCGACTTCATGCTGTCGATAGACTTAAGGGACGCATACTTCCAGGTCCATATTCATCCAACGTCCAGGAACTTCCTTTGCTTCTCTCTCGGGGACAAGGTCTTCGAGTTCAAAGTCCTATGCTTCGGGCTGACAACAGCCCCTCAAGTGTTCACAAGGGTCTTCTCTCTTGTGTCAAGTTGGGCCTATGCTCAGGGGATCCGTTTGCTGAGGTACCTCGACGATTGGTTGGTCTTGGCAGTTTCCAGGGAAAAGCTGCTGCAGGACAGGGATCGTCTACTTCGGTTCTGTCTGGAACTTGGCATCGAGTCAACCTCAACCAGGAAAAATCAAACCTCGTACCCAATCGAAGGATTCTCTACCTGGGCATGGTCATTGATACGACAGTTGCAAGAGTTTTTCTGTCGGATCAGAGATTGGAGAAGTTGCGAGTGGTGGTGCGTGACTTCCTGTCGGAACCACATCAGTCAGTTCATCAGTGGCAGGTTCTTCTGGGAGTTTTGTCTTCCCTGGAGAAGCTGGTCCCTCATGGGGGTCTTCATCTTTGGTCTCTACAGTTTGAGACTGGGGGAATTCTGGTCTCCGGCGGGGGACTCACCCCTGTTGAAGATTCCTTTGTCTCTGGAAGTGAGAGAAGACCTTTGTTGGTGCTTGGACGACCGAAATCTTTCAAAGGGTATCCGTCTGTGTTCTCTTCCACTGGACTTCCATCTGTTTCCAGACGCATTCCTCGCAGGTTGGGGGGCTCATTTAGGCGACCTCGTTGCATCAGACGTTTGGAGTTTGGAGGACAAACAAAAACATATCAACATCTTGGAGTTGAAGGCAGCCTTTCTGGGTCTGAAGGAGTTTCGGAAGAAGGTAGAGGGTCATTCTGTCATTCTCATGTCGGAACACCACGGTGGTCGCCTATATGAACAAGCAGGGAGGCCTGGTTTCTCGTCAACTTCTCGCCTTGACTGTCAAGGTTCACCAGTGGGTGGTCAGGCATTCGGTAGAGCTCTCAGCCAGGTATATCCCAAGCAAACGGAATGTGGTTGCAGACAAACTTAGTCATTGGGATCAGATCCTAGGCACAGCGCCTCAGTGGCGTGGTTAGTTTGGTGTTTGCTTCTCACCTTGGTGGTCGCGGGTTCGACTCTCGGCCATTACATTGAGGAGTGAGAGATGTGAATTTCTGGTGATAGAAGTTCACTCTCGACGTGGTTCGAAAGTCACGTAAAGCTGTTGGTTCGTTGCTGAATAACCACTGGTTCCATGCAACGTAAAAACATCATACAAACAAACAGATCCTAGGCACAGAGTGGTCCCTTCATCAATTGGTAGCAGACAAACTCTTCCAGGTTTGGGGGAGACCTATGCTGGACCTTTTTGCAACTCAGTTCAGCAGGAAGCTGGAGATATTCTGTTGACTGGTTCCAGATCCTTTAATGTTAGCAGAGGATGCATTCCAACACCCCTGGGACAACCTGGAGGTGTATGCCATCCCACAGTTTTGTTTTATCCGTCAAGTTCTGAACAGGCTGATGAGTTCACAGGGTCTCAGGATGACTTTGGTAGCCCCTCTGTGGCCTCAGGCGGAATGGTTTCCAGATCTGCTGTCATTGTTGTCAGAGGTTCCAAGGGAAATTTCCCCGGCGGCATCTCCTGTGTCAGCCGCATGTGGAAAGATTCCACCAGTCTGTAGAAATCCCTGTCTCTTCACAGTTGGAGGCTATCAAGTATCTCCTCCAAGCGAGAGGCTTTTCTCAGAAAACAGCAGGGCATATGTCCAGCAGTCTCAGAAAGTCGACCTCCGCGGTCTACCAAGGCAAATGGGCGATCTACTGTGATTGGTGTCGTAAACGGGGTTTTTCTCCACTCGCGACCTCTATTCAGTGAATAGCAGACTTTTTAACCTTCCTCAGAGACGAGAAACGTTTGTCTGTTTCTGCCATTAGAGGCTACAGGGCGGCACTGAGTTTGGTGTTACACCTTAAAGGTATCGACACCTCCTCGTCCTGGGAACTTTCCTTGCTAGTTAAGGAGTTTGAGCAGTTGAATTCTCCTAGGGAGCTCAAGCCTCCGACGTGGGATGTTTCCCTGGTTCTCAAGAGCTTCACTAAGGGTCCATATGAGCCTTGACATCACTCATCTGACAGGAACTTGACGCTCAAGACAGTTTTCCGTCTGGCCTTGGCATCTTCGAAGCGGGTAGGAGAGCTCCATGGTCTGAGCTATAATGTGAAGCATACCAGGGGTTGGGGGTCGGTGTCCTTCGAATTTGTCCCGGAATTCGTGGCCAAGACCCATTTTCCATTCCATCACCGAATGACTTTGTGGTTGGTGATGCTCAAGAGCTTTTGTTGTGCCCTGTCCGGGCCCTGCGTTGCTATCTTAAAAGGACACGGCACCTCAGACCAGGCTGCCGCACAGGACGTACTAAGAAAGAGGTGTCTAAGAATACTCTCTATTTTTGGATACGGGAAGCTATCAGACAGGCATACTTGGCTCTTGATGATTCCGCCGCCACGTCTGTGCAGGCTAGAGCGCATGACGTTAGGGGTATTGGTCCCTCTGGCTTTCGAAAAGAACTTGGCTGTACATAGAGTGCTGAGCACTGGTACTTTATTACGCCAGTCCACGTTCACCTCTTTCTATCTTAAGGATGTTGCCCACAGATCTATGGACACGTTTTCCATGGGTCGTGTGGTGGCTTCCCAACAGGTTGTGTAACTGATAGTTGCCGTTAACAGGGAACTTTTGTATCTTACCTAAGATGTTTGTGTGGATGAGAGAATGAATTAGTTGGCTGGTCTCCTTTCTCTTGTACCTTTCCTTCTTCCTTCGGGCAGTTTAAGGAATAGACACGTCATCCGCTGGACTAGTCTGATACAGGTGAGTAAGGTAGTCATACTGATAGTGTGGTCGCTTAATATACAAATATCAAACCCTCTATTCGGTAGCATATGCTCCACTCCTAGGCAAGGAGGAGTTGGGAGTAGTACAAACCCTGGTGTATTGGTTTGCTATTGGACAGTCAAAGTTTCTTTTTGGTTCCCTATACAATGATTCTCCCATATATCATTGTACGTCACTCACGGTCTGAGTGGTTAGATATCGATTTATCTAGGTATCTTCTCAACAGGCTTCAGTCCCTCTCCAGAAGTTATTTCTTCTGGAGCTGGACTGGTGGGTAGGTCTACAGCTGATTTAGGATGTCTTGTACCTCCCTCCAAGTATGAGTCTATCTTATTGTTAAGACTGAAGGTTTGAACAAATGGTAAATTTTCTAAGACAATTTGTATTTTTCATAGCTACAAACCTGAGGTCTTAACATTGTACTGCCCACCTCTAGCTGCCCCTCTGTTTGTTAAGTCATCCTGAGTTGGGAAAGACTGATGCGTAGGTGCGTGGTTTTTGACCACTCTTCACCTGATCTACCATTGCGTTGCCAGATCTTGCAAGATTCCTTGCTTAATCGGATCCAGCCAGGTGCTATAAAATATCCTAACCTATTGTTAAGACCTCAGGTTTGTAGCTATGAAAAATACAAATTGTCATAGAAAATTTGTCATTTTTAAAGTAATTTGTATTTTTCCTAACATACAACCTTGAAGGTTTTTTACACAGGATTTAGCTTGTAGATGTGAGCTGCAATGGCCGTTTAACTCTCAGACAAGGTTGTATACTACCGACAGTAAGGGGGAAGCCACACTCACCTGTCAGTCTGCACTCCTCTTTGCTTTTCGGGCCAGGTATCAGAATGAGTGGTGGCTGAGGTGGGACAATTGCAAAGACCTTCAGGTTTGTATGTTAGGAAAAATACATATTTCTTTAAGAATATGTTATTTGTTCCTACACAAATACTATCATCGGTCTTTACATGGGAGAACCCAAGTAGAAATACCTTCTTGGTCTGAATGATCTATGGAAGGAATCCTGTACTTCTAGCCTGTTAAAGAGTTGCATCATTGCTTTGAAAAAAGGCTTGGAAGAACCAAGAGTATTGGAGGCAATAAAAATTGCTAATAATTCCAGTGTGTTTGTTTTATTTTCTATCACTCTCTCCCCTTATCTATAGAGGGGTAGTGACATGCATTCAAACCATCTACACAAGATGAAGGACAGGATGTCCTCATCATGTTGTCACCTGGAAACTCGTCCGTCATGCTACCTGTCTTTGTCTAAAGAGAGAGACAGGTAAAAGAGAGAAGGTAGGAGACCAGTCACTCGCACCCCATTTCTTGTGCTTACCGAACACCCTTGGACGAGATGCATGTGTCCCCTAAGGGAGTCGAATGAACCACATAAATTGTTGGGCAGCCATCACGAGATCCAAGGAAAAGCTTGGCCAAAGGCCTACGGGCAAGTCCTGAAAATAATATACGACATAAGTGTGGCCTGGTTTGACCATATACCTGCCCGTTTTACCTGATGAACTGACAGGTTCTTCTGCGATGCAAAGGATGGAGTGATGCCCCTAACTTTATTATTTCTCGCCCGAACTGAACTCCTATTTACCTCGTCAAACGAAGAGCAAACCCATTGCTGTCTCATGAAGCTTGAAAGAGGATTTGCTCTTGGACACTTGTTCCATGGCCAAGTTGGCACTAAAGAGGCATCAGCACTCAGGCCATAGATGTTGAGTTATCTTGAAGTAGTACTGCAGCACTCTGAACACCTCAGGACTCGTCCTGTGGTCGGATGTTCTTGAATACCTGCTTGGGAAGCGGCTTAAGGATTAACAAGTCAATGTCATCTGATTTCCAGTGTCCTCCTGACAGGCTCATATTATTGGTTTGATTGATGATGGCAGATTCCAGCGCCTTCCTTTTGTATGGACAGCTACTTTTGAACACCAGCTCTGCCCCACTCCAATTCATAACCACTGGTTCCATGCAACCTAAAAACCCCATACAAACAAACAACAATAGTATGGCCTTTGTCCCTAATATGTAGGAAAATCCCGGAGTTCTCTGATTCATATCGCACTAATATTTTGTGCGCTGCTAATCTTTGCGAGATGGATCTGCCAGTTTCCCCAACGTAAATCTCGTTGCAATTGCTACACGGTATCTTGTAAATTCCAGCTTCTCCTCTTTTTATTTAAGTATATGTTAATGAGCAAACTCCTGATGGATTTGGGATAGTGGAAAATGAAAGGATTATTAGACCTGTGGTGTTCTGTAGCTTTTTGGACGTCTCATCGTACAGAATTTTTATTTTATTGTTGGAGTCTATTTGTCTATTGTGAGTGGGGCCTCTATAGTCTATTGTATTTGCTTTATTTATGGCCTTCTCGATAATGTATGTTGGGTAAAGCAGTTGCATTAGGTGTTGGCAGAGAGTTGAATTCTTTATCTATGTACCCATTTGAACATATTCTAAGCCCCCTGAGGAATAGGTTGCACCCGACCATGATTTTTACGGATACACTGTGTAACTTAAGAAATGAATATATGAAACAGTGAAAGTGGGTTTCCTGTATACAGTAGTGCCTCGAGATGCGAAATTAATCCGTTCTGAGGCGCCTTTCGTATCATGAGGTTTTCGTCTCTTGGACCACATTTTACATGTAAAATGACTAATCCGTTCCAAGCCCTCCAAAAACACCCCAGTAAATTTCATAATAAAGGTAAATTGACCTATAAACAATGAAATACTACAACAATTTGGACCATTCAATACGTAACTTAATAATAAAAATGCAAAACC
>NC_061103.1:49253931-49258931 GCF_015104395.2 Macrobrachium nipponense
TATCTGAGTTTAACCAGACCACTGAGCTGATTTAACAGCTCTCCTAGGACTGGCCCGAAGGCTTAAGATATTTTTACGTGGCTAGGAACCAATTGGTTACTTAGCAAGGGGACCTACAGCTTATTGTGGGAACCAATAAATTTCTATCACCACAAATAAATTCCTCTGATTCTGCGTTGGCAGAGCGGGGAATCAAACTCTGACCTTGAGATCGGTAGTCGAGTAGGTAACCGACTCGTCCAACGAGGACCTGGAAAGATTGCATCAACCTCATTTTCAGGCAAAGACCCATGAAACAGAAAAGTAACATCATTAAGGTATTACATTAGAGTGCATTTATTTTAAATATTCTTGACCACCGAACAGGATTTTGTGTTCAGAAAATATTATAGCTGACTGGTTTGTTTCTGTTTTTTTTTTTTTTTTTTTTTTTTTTTTTTTTTGTTTTTTTTTTTTTTTTTTTTTTTTTTTTTTTTTTTTTTACGTTTACATTGAACTAGTGGTCATTCAGCAACGGGACCAACGGCTTTATGTGACTTATGAACAACGTCGAGAGTGAACTTCTTTCACCAGAAATACACATCTCTCACTCCTCAATAGAATACCCAAGAATCGAATTCGCGGGCCACCGAGGTGGCAGGTCAAGACCATACCGACCACGTCACTGAGGCGCTTAACCTTTTGGGGCTATATCAGTCCTGCTACCCCCCCCCCCCCTTTTCTTCATTGCTGCCCATACCATAGGCTCTACTCTTTCCCCCTTTGTAATTTGACGATTGTCTCACTGCTACTAAGGTTATTATTTTCTCGTTTCGCTTACATTTTGTTTTTCGCGTGAATTCCGAGACTCATTATCAGTTGGTCAACGGTGCATATGGTGAAAACAACCTTGTAGTATAAGCTAACAGGGCATGATTACAATAAGGCAATTCATGGACATAAATATGAAGCACTCTGGAGCAGCGGTCGCCAGCTTTATGAACTTCATGGACCACTAATATAAATTTCCAAAAAAAGGTAACTGCGTTTATATAACAATAATCAGAGTACTTTTATTTTAGTAATATATAACAAAGTTATAGTTTAATTAGCACAAAAAAAGGAAAATTTGAAGTTTAAGTATTACACATTTTAGTGTGAAACATATTTATTCCTTCTTGTTTGAAATAAGTTTGTTGCTGTTTGGCTCCAATGACGTTACTACAAGACGGAGAGCTCTTGTCATTTGGAGCCTAGATCCAAATTTTTAAATGCTAAATCGCTCTATAATCCTAAATCTAGCATTAAAAATGCTCAATTGGCAACACTAGGGTCTCTGTCTTCTGTGCAATTTGTATCAGGGTTGCCTGAAAAGGATTAAGAAAACATAAAAATTTAAATAATGTCCCAATTTTTCTGCGTACTGTTAAAATTTTTCACTGATCACCGGTTGGCGACCGCCGCTCTGGAGAATGCTACTCTGGCCCAAGTTGCAGGATTGGCCACTGCAAAACGGAAGATCAGTGGATGAAAACTTATTGGCAGTCATTGACTGTTTTGGAAAAGTTCGTAGCCTAAGATCCCTGTAGGGGGTAGTGCACTGTAGGCATTACTTAAGGTTCTTAGCAGCGTCCCTTCGGCCCCTAGCTGCAACAACTTTCATTTCTTTTACTACACCTCCGTTCCAACGTTCTTTCTTCCATCTTACTTTCCACCCTGTCCTAACAATTGATTCATAGTGCTTCAGCTGCTTTCAAACCTTTTACTGTCAATTTCCATTTCAGCACTGAATGTCCTCATAGGTCCCAGTGCTTGGCCTTTTGGCTTAAATTCTAAAGTCAACTCGTAGCCAAAGATGAAGTTGTCACTGATTCTTTTTGGCGTCAGTCTATGGAGATGGTTTCCATTTTAATGGAATTCATTATTAGAGTGGACAACGAAACGAACGCAACTGGGTCAATTCGACTGGACACAAAAGCAGTCTTTGAGGTAAATTTTTGTAGATATGAATATAAAATATATATTTACATCCACACCACTCCAGATATTATATTATTATTATTATTATTATTATTATTATTATTATTATTATTATTATTATTCAAATGGGTCCACAACAATAACAATGTTAAAAGTTCTTGTATAGTTTATAATAAACACTTTATAAAAGCTTTCGAACCCTTCCCTGGGGTCATCTTTCTTTTATTTTTTTTATTTTTGTTTATTTATTTATTTTTTTTTTTTTTTTTTGACTGAACGGAAGGGTTCGAAATCTTTTAGAAAATGCTTATAAATTATACACGAACTTTAACATTCTTAATATTGTGGATCCCTTAGAAAATTGTATAAACTCTTGTGATAGAGTTTTTCCAAAATTTGATTATTTAACAAAATCAGAAAAGTAACAGTACTGGCCCGTGCACTAAAAATGAAAGAACAAACAGAGAGAGAGAGAATCAAGGAAATCCAGTGATGAAAACACACATTATTCGTGTTTTGGAATGGTTGAGGAAAGCCACTTTACACAACAATAAATTTAAGTGAGTCTATGCTGTATACAGAATAGGAGCTCTCGAATAGAAATAACGAATCAAGTAAAACTGACGATAGCCTTACGAAAACAACAATTCGTCGATCCTAAGTATACTTAGGCGGTAAACTAATGTGTTTAACCTCAGAAGGAGAGAGGGAGAGAGAGACACGATCGCCTTAAGACTGATTTACACCTACGCACTTTTGTGGTGCAGTTTGTCACAGCGTGGGACCGCAAGAAACCCCATGAAACCGCACTATAAACGCACCAAAAGTGCACCACCTCGCTGGCGGGGCCTGGCGAAGACCGTTAACCCTGGATAGGTTAGCAGGGTCGAGCACGACCCGAGGTGTGTTTAAAAAAAAAAATTTTTTCCCATAAATCATCGTCTATCTTGAATCTGGGTGTTGATCAATCTGCAAGAGGATAGCAGATTACACACTACAATCATGTCAAAACTTGTGTTTGCCTTGCCTTTGTCCTTTCCCCTTTTCTGAGTAATAGTTTGTTTTGAACATGTGTGGGATACAAAGGCAAAGTTATCGAGTAGTGATTTCCTGTCTAACACTGTTGACTCTGGGATAGTTTTATACAGTTGGAAACTCTAGGTACGTGGTGTGTGCACATTATCATGCCTTTGGTTGTGGCTGAGAAGACTTATATTGTCAATTATTCTTCGAACGGAAGATAAACACACCTTCACAGGAATGGGGAATAATTTTTATAGTTCGTGCTTCATCAATTTTAAACTAAATGCCATCTCCACTTTGGTCTTTAGAGCACTTAGGTATGCTTCTGATTGGAAATCATTCCACACTGAAATTGAATCTTTACAAGATTATTTTTTAACTAACTCGTACCCTACGGAGGTATTTTATAAAATGGTAAACAAATTACTTAACTTAAACTTCACGGAAAATACCCCTTCCTTTGATGTACCAAAACTATCCATATACGCCACTATTCCATATCTTTTCAAAAATAAATTAGGAGACCGTATCAAGAAAATTATTGAAAGAGAGTTCGGAAGTCTCAAAGTTAATTTAATGCCTATTAATCCTCTCAAAATAGGCTCACTTCTTAGTCATAAAGAGAATTTGCAACCGTTTATGCGATCCAATATTATTTACAAATTTACTTGCCCGGTGTGTCCCGGTACTTACGTTGGATCGACGAAACACTTGTTGCAAGTTCGATATTCTAGTCATTTGGGAGTGTGCTACAGAAGTGGCCAGAGGATAACCAACCCTGAATTTTTAATATAAGAAATCATGCAGCTCTCTGTAAAATTGAAATTAACAAAAAACATTTTTCGATAATTGACAATACCCATCACAGCCAATATATAACGACACTTGAGTCTTTACATATCAAGCACCTTGTTCCTTTCCTCTATTCTAGTCAATCCTCTACTCAGCTTTTCTTGATGTAGTCCTTTCTTATCCTTCGCTTTATTAAGGTGAATATTCCTTTCTTATCCTAAATTTCTTCAATTTTAATGTCACCTTGTAAATAATTTTAGTATTTTTAGCTTTTAACAATAATTTTTATGAATAACTTTAGTATTTTATGTTTTCCTTTTTAAAATAGCAAGTAAACTTTAATTATATATTTTTTTATAAATGTGAATTGATTTTACATTACAGACTGATGATGTGTCAGGATGACACGAAACGTATCGTAATAAACTCCTTAATTGATTTTCTGAGTTTCGGTAACCCTTGGATAGTCTATATAATATATATCTATATATATATATATTATATATAATATATCTATATATATATTCTATATTAATATTTCTATATTATATATATATAATAATCATAATATCTATATTATATATATCGTAGGAATATCTATTATATATATAGTCTATCTTATATATATATATATATATCATATATCTGAAGTATAAAAGGCCAAGTGGAACACTGGTTTAAAACTAAGAACTGTATTTCCACCCTTATCATTATAGTACTTAATAAGGGTGGAAGTTAGTCCACTGAAATATAGGCTTTAGTTTTAAACCAGAGTTCTTTAATTGGCCTTTTATACATGATATATATATATATATATATATATATATATATATATATATATATATATATATATATATGTGTGTGTGTGTGTGTGTGTGTGTGTGTGTGTGTGTATGTATGTATAATATATCACATATATAGATAGATATTTAATATATATATATATATATACATATATATATATATATATATATATATATATAGTATATATATATATATATATGTCACAAACTGACAGCTTCCATTAGGTTAGCTATCTCATATAACAACACTTAAGGTTTATCACCCTCATATCTGTTCCACTACATACACTATAACACTCTCCTCAGTTATGGTCTAACATCTCTCAATCATTTCTCTCCATAAAATTCGATTCTCAGACAGAAAAAGTATTCAAAATGCGGAAGAAAGAAAGAAGTTATGTATACGTTTCAGCAAGTACGTAT
>NC_061103.1:49263931-49311054 GCF_015104395.2 Macrobrachium nipponense
ACTTACTTTCATTACTTTGGCGTTTTTACGGTTTTTTTATAGGCATACTATATATATATATATATATATATATATATATATATTATATATATATATATAGTATGCCTAGTATGTGTTTGTGCATGCATAAATACATTTAGTCACGAGTTCTGCAACACCGTGACTCCCACAATTTACCAGTGCGCAGGTGCCAGTAATAGAAAATGCCACCGTACACAATGACGTGTGAATTTATGCCTCACGATTCATCTCTCATATGAACATTACTGGTCCCTCATATATTCATGTATCACACATTATGAGCCCCATGTTATGCATGGAAGCCCCGTCTTCGATCGTCTCTTGTCATTGATTTTTCACCTGTGATTGGCAATGAAAGGGAAACAAACGGAAACAAACAGCGCAGCGAAGATCGGCTCGAGATGCCTCCGTGAGGGAACGGAGGAATTAACGCAGTTCAAACTTTGTCGTTGTTGTGGGTCTTCCCGGGCGCCAGAGGAAGCCACAAAGAGGGATAAACGCGGTATTGACCTCCTTTCTTACGCCTTCCCGAGAGAGGAAGACAAACGACGATCGGTCTGACAGAGCGCTTAGAGTCTTTGAAAGAAAAGAAGAAAGAAATGAAGAAGCTGAGATTCATAGATAACTTTGAGGAAAACAAGTACGTAAGGGAACTGGAAACAATTAAAGGACGCCTGTATCACATTGAAAGCCAGACTGTATATGTTGAACTTAAAGGCTGACTTCCGGGGGGTAAATTTAAGGACGAGGTCTATGAAATATGTAAAGTGAGAGAGGGGGAGGACACCGCCGAACATTCATTCATGTGCAAAAAAGAAAGAAAAAAAGAAAGATCAGGATATAAATTTAGGGACAAAGAAATCCCCCAACAGAAAGCTGGGAGAATATAAAAGGATGTAGCCCTCAAAATTAAGAATGTTTTTAACCTGGAAAGCAATGGATGTCAAAACTAAGTAAGAGCAGGGCTCTGCCTCAGTTATAAAGATGAAGAAATGAAAGGGGGTTAAAAGTAAAGTAGATGTCTATCCAATTTAGAAACATCTGTATACTTTTCGGGGTTGTTATTGTTGTAGAAAAGGATAATAGACATGAATTAAACATTTTGAAGTAGCATATAGAGTAAACTAAAAATGAGTAAAGTAAACAAGAGAATAACGCTTTACACCTAACATAAATAGTGTAGTGTGGCCGCAACTGTGTTTGTGGAGTCAGCGCTTAAGAACCAGGAACCAATGTTAAGAATATTGTTAACCTGGGAAACGCTGGATGTCAAAGCTTATATAAAGCGTGGTTCTGTGCATCAGTTAAAAAGAAAAAGCAATGCAATTGGATTGTTAAAAGTAAAGTCCCGGTTCATTGGCAATACTTTATAACACTATCTACAGAAACATCTCTAGCTCTTCGGTGTTCTTGTTGCAGAAAAGAGCAATGGCCAAGTATTTAAGCAAACGTTTTAAAAGCTCAATAAAATAAAGTAAGGCTAAATACGTTTACAAGAAGAAGAAGAAGAAGGAGAGAGAGAGAGAGAGGAGAGAGAGAGAGAGAGAGAGAGAGAGAGAGAGAGCTCTGCACCTCACGGGAAGTGCGTAGTGTGCCCGCAACTGTGTTTGTGGAGTGAGCGGCTCAGGAACTAACCAGGGACCAGGAAACGATGACAGACATCGCAAAATAATCACCTGTTAAAGGATTCGAAATCGTGTATTATTTTATAATGAAGAAAAGTATTGACACTGAATATAACTGATGATAATTTCTCAGATTATTATTATTATATTACTCGGGTCTATCTACCGCCATCTTGAATCAAATCAAGATGGCGGTGGTCTATCACAGTTATCCTATTCGACTGGGTGGTTTTCATAGTGTGGGGTTCCGGGTTGTGTCCTGCCTTCTTAGGAGTCCATCACTTTTCTTACGATGTGCTCTGTTTCTAGTTGTACACTCTTCTGCATGAGTGCTGGAGCTACTCCAGCATCTACTAGTTTTTCCAGATTCCTTTTCATGGATCTTGGGATCATACCTAGTGTTCCTATGATCATGGGTACAATTTCCACTGGCATATCCCATATCCTTCTTATTTCTATTTTCAGGTCTTGATACTTATCCATTTTTTCTCTTTATTTCTCATATACTCTGGTGTCCCATGGTATTGCGACATCAATGGGTGATACTTTCTTCTTGATTTTGTCAAGCAACGTCACGCCTGGTCTATTTGCTCGTATCAACCTAGCTGTTCTGATGCCTTAGTCCCAGAGGATCTTTGCCTGATCCTTCAGGTTGGTGCTCGTACCACTTATTACTGCAAGGCAGCTGGTGTTTCTTGCACCGGCTCCAGTGGAGGGCTTTTGCCACTGAATCATGCCTCTTTTTGTACTGGTTCTGCGCAAGTGCCTGACATTCGCTTGCTAAGTGGTTCAGTGGCGGAACTGTAGGTCGTTATGGGCACTGGTGCAAATTTCTCTTACTGGGCCTCTATCATGGAAAGCAAAATTAATTGCCATTACTTGATTTACCAGAAACTAATGCTCATGAATAATTAAAGCACATTTTTATTTATATGATTTATGGGTGTTTATATATAGTACCTCTATATGCATCTGTAGCCTACTAATATATATATATATATATATATATATAATATATATATATATATGTGTGTGTGTGTGTATATATATATATATATATATATATATATATATATATATCTTCCAAGTTTATGTTCCTTGCCTTGCTATTTTCAATCAATATAACGGACAATCAGCTCAATCGTTGTTGCACCATCTTGCTTCTCAAATAAGTTTTGATCATTTTGAGCTTCGAAAGGGATCATGCGACTGTAAACGTCCCCATACACTGAACGGTTGTCATTATCGATCCACACACACACTATCCAGGCAGTACGAACGATCTCCGCACCGATTTCAGTCTGAACAAAGATTTTGTCTCAAGAAGACATGGCATCATCTGTAGAAGAGACGTGCGCGATAGCGTTATATCGGCTGGCAAAGCCATCCATTGAACGATCTGTGCATGACAGACTTAAGAAGTTGCAAACCAGCAGCAACCTGATCGTGACAGATTCCCGCTGAGATCGTTCAGACCACGAAACTCCGCCCACTTTTCCATTCAGACATCCCCGTACACAGTGTTTTTGCGAACGACACAGAAAGTCGTTCAGACAATCGTTCAGTGTATGGAGGTCTTAACAGGGATCGTTAGAAATAAAGTGATTACAGTTATGATTTCAAGAAAGCTTGAACCCATGACGCTGTTTTGGCATATCAAAAAAACATATAGTTTAGAAACTGTAGTCATATTTTCGAGATGCGATCTGAAATGTTGGCGGAAGGACAACAACTGAGCTGGAAATTCCGTAAAAACGTCTTTTTATTTTTTATTTTTCCATCGGATGCAGTAAGTAAATTCTTGGGAAAGATTATTTTGAAATTTTTAGCAATATGTTTTAAGGCCCCCCTTACACTGAACGACTGTCTGTGTCGTTCGCAAAACCATTGTGTACGGGCTTGATTACAAAAGTGGGCGGAGCTTCATGTCTGAACGATCTCGGCAGGAATCTGTCACGGCCAGGTTGCTACTGGCTTGCGACTTAAGTCTGTCTGTCATACACAGATCGTTCGATGCAATCAATGTATGGGTTTGTCTGCCGATATAACGCTATTGCGCGCATCTCTTCTAGAAATGATGCCATGTCTTCTCGAGACAAAATCTTTGTTCAGACTGAAATCGGTGCGGAGATCCTTCGTACTTCTGAATAGTGTGTGGGTCGATAATGACAATAATTCAGACAATCGTTCAATGTACTGGGACCTTTAGACCTTTCGATCTTTGATTTAGTTGGGCAATCAGTTTTTCCAAACAACCATGAAACACGTGCGTTTTGAAGTGGTACTCTGGATCCGAGAGCCTTTCATTTGTAGTACATAATTCATCAAAATGTTTTTTTGACCTTTCTTATGCGTTTGTGCTGAAACTTTGGCTCAATACCACATCTGTTTGAGAGCTTCTCGATCAGCTGCTGCTTCTTTTACTTGTTCTTAGCTGTCTCTCATTTGCATTAGAGAGTCAGCAGAGTTCTTCAGCAAAAGAATCGTTTTACCCTACATCATCTCCTGACTTTGCAATGCCTTAGCAAGTGCATTTATTGTTTCTAGTAATTTTGTTTGCACGACAACCAGGAATATAATTAACGCTACCACTACTACTGCTACTACTACTACCATCATAATCATTTATATTTCCGTTATTTCTATTACCTAAACATATTTACAAATATATTACCAAATCAATCTACTAAGACATGATGGGGCCAGATGGGCCCCCAATCACAGTGGCCCCTGGTGCATTGCACCTCCTACACCCTCTTGTAGTTCCGCCACTGATGTGGTTTATGGTCTCGTTTTTCATATTGCACGTCCTGCATATATGGGTGAGACGTTATTTCCATCCATCATTCTTTGAACGTATTTGGTTCTTAGTGCCTGATCTTGTGCCGCTGTTAGCATTCCTTCTGTTTCCTACTTGAGCTCTTCCCTCTGTAGCCATTAGCATGTTTCATCGTTGGCCAGTTCTGTTTCGTGTATTATCCGTGCATTTGTTGTGCTATTCCTCTGTTCTGTTTGTCATTCTCCTCTCTCTGTATTTTTCTGGGTCTTCGTCTACGTTTATCAGTCCTTCTTCCCATGAACTCTTGAGTCACTCGTCTTCACTATACTCGTTTTTTTTTTCCATCTGTCCACCCGCCTGTGGTGTTTGCGTATGGTAACACTGCGTCCCGGTCTTTAGATAGTGATATTCAGCTTACATTCAACAATTATAATAATATCCTATTTCGAATATTAACGGTGTAATTCGCATACCGTAAATTATTAAAATACTTTTCAATTGCAAATGTACACCCAGATATCCTTTTATTTACCTAAAACTTACACATAGCGTAACTATCTAAAGCACGGGATGCAGTGTTACTATACGCAAACACCACAGGCGGATGGACAGATGAAAAAAAAAAACAGAGTATAGTTTTCAGATATTGCCCCAGTGCTCAGTTTTCGATGTTGACGCAGTCCTCTATGCTTCCTTTCTTGTTTTGTTATGTATAGTCTGTCCGTATTTGCTCTTGGGTGTAGCGCTTTGTGTAGTCATGTGTTTTTTTGGCGTATGGTGCAAAGTTCAGCCTTCGTCCACTCCACTACTACACTGTATCTAATAATTGGTACTACCCATGTGTTTATGGCTTTTATCATATTTTCGGCGTTGAGTTTTGAATTGAGTATCGCCTTAAGTCTCTGCATATATTCTTTCCTGATCGTGTCCTTCATCTCTTGGTGTTTTATATCCTCTCCTTCCATTATTCCCAGGTATTTGTATCTCGTCTCATCTATGTGTTTGATGTTATTCCCATCTATACTCTGTTTTTTTTCATCTGTCCATCCGCCTGTGGTGTTTTGTATGGTAACACTGCGTCCCAGGCTTTAGATAGTTACGCTAATTGTAGTTTTAGGTAAATAAAAGGATATCTGGGTGTAACATTTGTAACTGAAAAGTGTTTTTAATAATTTTACTGTTATGCGAATTACACCGTTGAATATTCGAAATAGGATATTATTTATAAATGGTTGAATGTAAGCTGCATGTAACTATCTAAAGCCCGTGACGCATTGTTACCATAAAAACAAAAAACACCACAGGCGGATGGACAGATGAAAAAAAAACAGAGTTATAGTAGCTTTATTCTTTCAGTCCTTGTCACTTTGCCTTTCTGTATGTTGACCAAGTCACGTTTTTCTATTCCAAACTCCATCCTGATGTCCCCAGGTACAATCCTTACAGTCTGGATTAGGGTATCTATTTTCTCGATGCTCTTACCATACAGGTTGATGTCGTCCACGAACATCAGATGGTTAGTTAATTCTGTTGCCTCTTTTCTGGAGTGGGTACCCAACATACATCTTTCTTCTTCTTCTTTTTTTCTTCTTCTTCTTCTTCTTCTTCTTCTTCTTCTTATTATTATTATTATTATTATTATTTTATTATTCATTATTATTATTTATTCGAAAGAAGTGCATGAACCCTACTCATATGGAACAAGCCCACCAAAGGGGCCACTGACTTGAAATTTAAGCTTAAGGAAGAAGAAGAGGTAAAAAGAAATACATAACGAAGAACTCTCGCTTATTAAAAAAGAAAAAATTAATAAATGAGTAAATAGATAAAAATGTATTGAAATGCGAGGAGAACAGATTTAGGGTACTATACTACTCTGTTTTTTTTTTCATCTGTCCATCCGCCTGTGGTGTTTGCGTATGGTAACACTGCGTCCCGGGCTTTAAATAATATCCTATTTCGAATATTAACAGTGTAATTCGCTTAAAGTGAATTCTTTAAAAACTTTTCAGTTGAAAATGTCAACCCAGATATCCTTTTATTTACCTAAAACTTACACAGAGCGTAACTATTTAAAAGCCCGGGACGCAGTGTTACCATGCGAAAACACCACGGCCGATGAGTATAGTCATGCACCGCAATTCTTCGCATTGAACTTTGTGAAGAAGAAGAAGTTCCAATTGCGCGACTTCCTCTTGCATTCATGCAGAGCATATTAACCTTTTAGTCGCACTCACGGTAAACAGCACTCTCTCTCCCTCTCCTTCGTTTCTCCTTCCGTCATTATCTTTCTCTCCTCTCCCTCTCCCTCCAGTGGGGTCCCCCCCCCACTGCCAAACCCAAAACCCTCATTGAGTTGAAAGAAAGACCACCTCCAGTTGGACAAGCCCAGACTGTCATAGAGCAAGTAAAAAACGCCCCCCCCCCCCCCCCCCCAACCAAGTTTCTTTGGCGCAATATCGAGTTTTCTACGCAGCGTATAATAAGGGCGCCGGAAATAGACCTATCCTTCGGTGGTCTCGGTATATAATGCCGTGTGAGCCGCGGGTCTGTTCTATAGCGTTGTCTAACTTCAACCTTGAACAAAATAAAGACTGCTAAGGAGGCTAGAGGGCTGGAATTTGATATGTTTGCCGATTGGAGGGTGGATGATCAACGTACCAATTTGCAGCCCTCTAGCCTTGGTGGTTTTGAAGATCTGAGGGTGGACAGCAGAAGTGCGGACGGACAGACCAAGCCGACACAATAGATTTCTTTAACAGAAAACTAAAACAGTAGTAATAAGCAAAGCCGCTTTGCTTGATACGTACTTTGCAGCCCACTGAAAGCTGATATGTGCAGCTATTCGTCTCGATCCGGGACTGACGAAACATGCAATCGATATTGGAAAGTTTCTCGATCAGTGCTTTTTTTTTTTTTTTTTTCTCCAGATGTTTTGTGTTCATTCATTTCTATCACACTGTTTTGTATGTAGTATTTACCTTTTTTTTTTTTCATTTCTCTACATCTTCGTTTTCTTATGCGTCTATTCTTCTACCCCAGCCTCTCTCTCTCTCTCTCTCTCTCTCTCTCTCTCTCTCTCTCTCTCTCTCTCTCTCTCTTTCGTAGCTGGGTAGCGCTGTCAGTGCACCTCACGTGGTGCGCTGTGGGCTTAACTGAGGGTTGTTTGCAGTGCAGTGTCCCTTCGGCCTCTAGCTATATCTCCTTTCATTCGTTTTACTGTACATCCGTTCATATTCTCTTTCTTCCATCTCACTTTCCACTCTCTCTCCTAACAATGGATGCATAGTATTAAAAGGAGCAAATGTAAGTACTACAGAGAGAGAGAGAGAGAGAGAGAGAGAGAGAGAGAGAGAGAGAGAGAGAGAGAGAGAGAGAGAGAGAGAGAGAGAATCTGACAGGTTGTCGGGGAAGCCCCGGGGTTGTAGTACTACTGTGTTTGCAAATATGGCAACATCTATAGTACTACTGTCCACCTTACAATTTTAACGCTTTACAAATTTCATTTCATATCAAATGGTTTATACATCCCTTGGCTGATATACTATTCATATTAGCTAATGGTTGTAACTTTCTTTCATTAAGCGAATTCAATGATATTCCTTTCCAGTGCGTCATCAGGATACGCCTTTTCTTTCTTTCTTTCTTTTTTTTATTTTTTCCCCCCTTCCCAGTTGATAGAACATATGTTTGTTCTCACCAACGTGTACAGAAACACCACTGTTCACCCGTCCTTATCACACACATTTTTCAGCTGTTCTGTTCGCTTTTCCATCTCTTTAGGGTCGTTTTACATCCAATTTTCGTATTTAGCCCTCTGGACCTATACTTCTGTACTAACCACCTAAGGTCTCTAGCTGAAATTTAATTATATAAAATCTGCTCGCTATATTTTTTAAAACTTTTTTAATGCCTTTTTAAAATAATCTCAATATCATTACTGTTATTGCTATCTTTTCATACTTCAGCAACTGTGTGGATATTGCCGATAATTTATCTTTTTTTATCGAATATTATCTCATGTATCTAGATTGTGCATATTACGTACTGTTTGTACTTATTATATATACTCCATGTATATGGCCTTGAGCTGTAAACAAAATGTATAATTATTATTATTTGCCCGTTTGGCCGATATAAAAGTTGTCACGAGACGTACGTGGAATTTTATGTACACACCCCTTAGTATTGTCGGGAGAGTTTTTTTTTTTATAGTAAGCGCATGTTTCGTTGGTTTATTGTTTCCAAAAGCGACATTAACACCAAAATTCTTAAGAAGAAGATGGGGAATTTTTTTTTTTTTTTTTTTTGGTGTTGTAAAGTTCTTTTTGTTTTCATACATAGACTTTTTTTGCCGCTTGTAATGTTTAGTATCAATTATGAAGTGGATAATTTTCTCTTTTGTGCAGTTATTCTTGATACAATAGCTACCATTTTCAGGCTATTTTTCTTTTTGAGAACAGCCGAGATTTTCCATGTTTTCTTTTTTATTTTCTGCAATTCTAGATTTAAATATGTTGATTTTGGATGCACATTTTTGAGAATGTAATCGTTTGGACAGACGCTAGTGAAATTTTGGCGTGCGTTATTCATGTTCAAGAACGAAACCTTTAGATTTTGTAATCAAATAACGGGTACTACGTTAGAGAGAGAGAGAGAGAGAGAGAGAGAGAGAGAGAGAGAGAGAGAGAGAGAGAGAGCGGGGAGGTCACAATTAAGTATACCACTTAGAGTTAGACTGATGTCCTTAATTGAAGAATAGTGGAATTTGCCTCTTTTCTCATGCCAATCAATAGCTACAGTGTCTTTCTAATCCTAAATATGCAACAACTAAGATTCCCAGAATCCAAGCGCTATGCGAGACACATATCCCGGTTCAAGTATTGAGTAAATTGATGCAGTTCCACATTTTTAATAATCATATGCATCGAGAATTTCATCAGATATTAAAGCACTGTTATCGTGATATGAATGTACTAGCTTCGCCAATCGCCACAGCTTAGTGCCAAATCTCAACATCTTGAAGTAACGAAACCTCTTTCTTTTGCTGTATAACCGTAGTCATTCGTTGTTTTAGATGCCAAACGATACATTATCACTCTTGATATACTGAACAATATATCTACGGTGTATCTTCAGTCCTGTCATTCACAATAAAACGAAACGAGAATTGTTGCGTCATGCACTCATGGCATCAGAATCATGTGATCATGAGTGTGAGTCAAGCACTGGCTGACGTACGATTCAACGCTTTTCGGTCAGTTTCGTTAATTCTTCACTAGGGTGGGCCATTTTATGATTTTCGTAGGATTATTGCCTTAATAAAGCATTTTTATTGATGCACTCACTTGAAAAGTTTCGTGACAGGTAGTAATGAGGTGTTCAGTTGTGGTACGACAGTTTTTCTCCGCCTGGCCTCGAGCCCTCGACTTCATTGTTTTGGTTTCGACCAGTTAACTCGCTGTGCTGTGCTTGAAAGGACGTACGTACGTCGCCCTCACGCCCTCCGAGTCTCCCCGACCCCCGTCAGGAGGAAGATCGCGACCCTCTAGGCATTTCCTCCTCCTCCGCCATGGCAGACGCCCAATTAACTGGCTGCGGCCCCTTGACGATCAAGTACCTCGTCTTCTTCTTTAACCTGATATTCTTCGTAAGTTACTAGCCTAGGTGCATTATAGCTAGATGATGATGTCTGTTGTTTTGGTAGGTATAAATAAAAAGCGACATTTCCCCCCCTTGAAGGTCGTCACTCCTCTCCCTACGTCTGTTAAACTCCCTTGAGGATCATTTCTGCTTCGGAGGCCCTTTGCTTTCTCTCTCTTCCCACTTGACCTTTGCTTTTCGATAATCTCCGCCTCTGAAGCGAGAACGCGTAGCTAGCGAGATGTTGTCTGTCGTTTTGTTATAACAAAAAGCGACCTGTTTTTACCTTCATGGTCGTCACTTCCTCCGTCTGTCGCTCCCTTTGGAGGATTCTTTCTCCTTTGGAGACCCTTAGCTCTCTCTCTTTTACCGCTTGACCTTTGCTTTTCCCCGATCATCTCCGCCTCTTTAGGTAGTGAGAATTTAGTGGAAGTCATTCAGGGTGACGCACGAGTCACGTTACTCTCTCGCTCTCTCTCTCAGCTGCCCAGTTAATGTGGCGCAATTGTCTGAGGCGAGGTGGGGGCCCCTGCCCCCATCCCCTAACCCCTTCCCCGTGCCAGACTGATCAATGCCCCATCATACCCTTTTCCGCATCCATGCCAAGTCTGCTTGAAGTTCCTTTGGGGTTTTCCAGTGGATAAACGAGAGTCAACGTGCTCAAAGCCTATTAGGCTTGCTTAGGTAGTATAGCCTACCCTGTGATAGCTACCTATAGCCTACTAGGGCTAGGTAGTATAGGTACCTAAGTCCTGGAGACCCCCAGTGGCCGGGACAGAGGTGGGTGGTGGAGCCACAGCACAAAGAAAGCATCAGGAAAACGGGAAATGCTAAACCCGTCGAGCATAGCATGGGCCCATCATTGGCCATTAAAATGCCAAGGGCCAGCACCTACCCTCCCGTTTGTCAACAGTCTGCCAACCAGGCATGTGTCGAGTTCAAAATAAAGCCGGGTCGTTGGGACGTACGAGCGGCATCCTGACCTCCCTGTTGGGTACCAGGTGTCCCCCAGGGAAACAAGGTTGGTTGTCGGTAGTTTTCACCTAAATTTAGGCTAGGGCAAATGACCGCATGGCTTCGTAGCGGCTGCCTCTATTGGAATGCGGCACTTCCTGAAAAAGCGCTTGAATCATGCCATTATTTCTTAATTAGGAGAAAACCCTTACTTTTAGAGGATAGGCCACAACTCTTGACGGATTCTCATTGTATCAAATTTATAAGTACTTTTTTTGAGAAGGTGGCTGCATTCCGGGAATGGTGGCCGTTATGTCGCTGTTTGGTCATTTTCCCTAGTCCCACCCATACTATATATCTGATAGGGTATTCATTGTTCCTTGGGGGTGATCAGGGCATGGTGCCCCAAGTAGGTAAGGAAGGTCTATCTGGTTAGGTGATGGCACAATCCTCAAAGTTTACTGAATGTCAGGTTACCTTTGTGGGGGTTGGTTCCAGGGGTGGCACAGCCTCCTCCTGCCGGGTCAGGGCGTGGTTCGCCACAAGGGGATTCAAGAGCCGATGAAACAAGGTTCTTTGGCAACGCCTTTTTGTCAAAGCATCGGATAAAGGTGAAAGTTGGCATGTGTAGCTTAATATTTTATAACCCTACCATATTATTTCATGTATTTAATGCCTAGTTCGGTTTTGATATTTATATGTTAAAACGAAGTCGCTGATGCCAGAACTGGGAAGTTCACAGAAAAGGATCCAGTAATCATTTGTGACATAAACTTAATAGCCTATGATGTCATTAGGCTCTGCCCATCCACCAGGTAGGCAATAAGTCACTAATACAATCTTAGGTTTCAACAAATTCAATAATGGTCAGCAGGATATGGAAGTGTGTCCCCTTAGTTGGAAGACTGCATTTGTGCTACAACTTGCCATTGTGTACACAAGTGAGAAGACCCATGGCTAGATTAACTGGAGCGTGAATAGGTAATTATTTTTTATAAAGGGTAGTAGTTACTTTATAACACTCGTCTCGTGCTGCAGAAAATAGAAGGCTGTATTGTTGCAACCCGAGGTCAAACGAAACTGATTGTCGTATTGTATTCCCACCTGAATAGATGTAGATCTAGCAAATGGAGCTATGGTCTAGTTCATTATGTGGATGATTTAAAGGTAATTCTAAATAATGATGGCACCTGTTTTTACCTTGGAAATTGATTTTTCCTGCAGTTTTAGGGTAAAATACTTAATGGCCGGCCGCTACCATAGCACAACCACATTCCCTAAAAATCGGAAATTGTGGCCTTTATTTGTGACTGGGAGAAAAAATTGACTTCAAGAGGGAAAGTAGAGGTCTTGAGGTGTTGCTTCGACGGACGCTGGCTCTTGACTAATGTCTATCCTGGGTTACAAGATGTGTTCAAGTACTTTTTCGGGAAGGTGGTCGCACTACATTAGAGGCCAGGTGGCCATTCGGTATTTTACCGAGGTGTTTTTGATGTTAAAGTTGCTTTTGTTGATCAACTGTTATTTGTGTTCTACACTCTCTCCCTCCCCCTCCTAATTACCGATCCATACCTTCTGCACCCACCACCCAAGTACCCCACCATCCCTCAGCCACTGTCGTCTGTGTAACATATGGCTCCCTCAGTGTTTGAGTCTCCCTCAGCCGCTACCAAAACGCAAACATGGCCACTTTGTTTACGTGTGTTCTCCCCCCCCCCCCCAACCCCAACCCAAATTCCCCCATCATTGGTGGGTAGAGGTAGGAAGTAAATAACAGTTGACCCCCAAAAGTTAACTACTGCTCTTCATTAAAGGCACTAAAACTGAACGAAATATAAAATATCCAAGGTAGAAGCGGGTGCGTCACTCTTATCTACAAATACCAAATTAAGTATAATTGTTTGTAAAGTAGAAACAATACAATTATCAAGAAAATGGAATAATTGCAAGCTAACAACTTGGTCCCAACCAAGGCCAAGTCAAAGAGTCAAGCAAAAGAGAAGGTTTGCCCCAACCCCCCATGTAGGCAGAGCTTTGTCTACCTCATATTGCATCAGTAGGTGAATTGCTGTGATGAGCAGGTACCTGTGAGATATGTAATCACATATACTATTTAGTTACCCCAGGTGTGAGGCAACTCCACCCAATTGGGTAGACCTCGTCTCTCTTGTGGCCTTGGTACCAACAACTGCTGTGGAAGTTGCGATGAAACCACATAATAGTATTGAAATTATCGAGAATGAATAAGGCAGTCAAAGGGATGATGACAATTGCTGCTTGCCATCACAGATATTGCTGAAGCCTAGGATGGGAGGTAATATCAATGAGTGGATATATCATTGGTGAGTGGGCAGAGCCATGGTGAAGACATGTTTTCCCCAATGTTTGAACGTCTCTTCATTGTGGGTGGAACCTCATGACATCGTAGGCTAACGTCAGTATTGTGTTCAAGACTACATATTACCTGTGACTTTGATGGCTCTGGCGTAGGAAACTCGTTTTTACTCTGAGAAGTACCAGAACTGTTGAACTTAGCTACTATAATAATACTTGCACCTTTATCTGATACTTTGATAAAAAGTTGTTGGCGAAAGACAGTGTTTCGTCGGCTCTGAAGCCCCTAGTAAGTTAGTTTAGAAGGGTAAGGTCTAGTTAGGTCAGGATACAGCTTCCAGGGAAGGGACAGCATTCTAGGAAAGAATAGGCTAGACCCATTTTCACATTGGATTCCCCACACCCAACCCTCCCTCTCTACTCAACCTCTCCTTCTCAATTGAAGAGCAAAGGGTAAAGTTGCACTTTAAACCATGATTGCAATTTGGACCGGAAAATAGAATTGTTCTTACATGATATACAAACCCTTGGTCCTTTACATTAGGAATGACTTTACGGTGAAACTGGAACACTGCCGTTAAATTCTTGAACTAGGCGGTTAGGCAGTAACTGCTGTCTGGTAGGCGGGTAGACCTGCCTGCCCGGATGTAAGCACTCCACTTTGCATTTGGGTCTGTTTGTGACATCTTGCTGACTAGCTGTTAACAACGATTTCCCGGTGGGATCTTTCTTTTAATGTTTTTAGTATTTTGAATATACGTACTGTGTTTGATATTTAATATTGATTTCTTTAATAATTAATATGCTAACACATTTCTTGTGATAAGCCCTGTGAGCCCCCTTTCCCCTTTACGTGGTAAAGGTTGGCGACAAGGGTGTATCTACACCCTTATCACTTTCTTTGGCCCTTTAATGTCAGGGCGGGGCATTATGTTTATTTGACATTTACGCTTATGCTGTGGGGAATTACCGAAAGGGAATTCAGAAATTTGCCCTTTGTTTTTTCTCCTGATATTCCCTCTTCTCCTTCATCCTTTTCGCTAGTGTACGGGGCAAAGAGACTGTGTGTGTGTGTGTGTGTGTGATGTTTGAGGGATCTTCACTCATTTTGGAGGGCAGTTGCCCTTGGATGCGAAAGAAGTATCCCTTTTTAATCATATTTTCTTTCTGTTAAAGGCTAACAGTGCAAGTAGCTTGGTACTTTCATCACACTCCAAGAATATGTTGGACTGGAAGCTAGATGCAGTCTCATTAGGACCTCCTCATATCTTTCTTCCTTTGGGTATACCCACAAGGCCTTGGAACTCCTTTTTCCTTGGACCGGTGTTTGCTTACCCGGCTCCATCAAGAGGACACGTTGCATCTTGCCCATGGTGTGTGGTTCTAGAGATGAGAAGGATGCGAGTGACTGGCCTCTCCCTCTTCCCCCTCCTTGTCCTATTCCTCTTCCTTTGGGGTTGAGGATAGGACTCGAACTTACACATTGAGTTTCCTTTCTATTTTTTCATCAGAATCATAGAAGCAATCCTACTCCTTCCTCTAGTAAAGGGAGGAAGTGGAATGGCAATAATGCAGACTCTTCCCCCGAACTTTGCGTTAATGCCTCCAACTCTAGATATTCTTTCCAGCCCCTTTTTTGGGTAAGTTACGATTCCGAAGGGCCCAGAAGTCTGACTGTTGATCATGAAGCTCTTATACTCTGATCAAGCTGCCAGGGGCATGGCACTCCTCCTTGCTATTACGACCTGGAGGAATAACCCAGGTGTGCAGAACTCCAGTCAGTTCTAGAAGCTCACTCGCATTCCTCCCACCAGTCAGTGAGTCTTCCTAATGTAAAGGACTGAGGGTTTGTTTATTGTGTAGGAACAAATCACAATTTTTTGAAATAAATTGTATTTTTGTTGACTATACAAACCTGAGGTCCTTTACATGAATGCCCACCTCAAGCCACCCTTCAATCTGAAACCTGGGCCAAAAGGCAAAGTGGGGTGTTTTCATCCAGGCAGGTGGGTCTACCCCACTTACCAGACAGTGGTTACTGCCTAACCACCTTGTTCAAGAATTTAACGGCCGTGTCCCAGCTTTACCGTAAAGTAATTCCTAATGTAAAGGACCTCAGGTTTGTATAGTTAGGAAAAAATACAATTTACTTTAAATTTTTTTTATTTTTCCTTTGTTTTTGTGTGTTGTTTGTGTGTGTGCACTGAAAGTTCCTAACAATTGTTTCATTAGTAAATAAGAAGTGCTATTAGTATAGTGGACCTCACCCTGCTAACCTACAATTTGAGCGATCACTCTGGGAGAGAGGGAGGGGTTTCTGAGTAGGGGAATGTTAGGGTGCCTGCGTCCTTCTCTGGCTCGGGTGGGTGGGGTAGAATAGACAAAATACACCAATGCCTGAATGCACCATTTTGTAATTGCTCCGAATACACCACACTGCATATAAAATGTGCTTGTCTGGTTGATTCTGGTATCATTAAAGTTTTGTCATTCTTATTAGGAACTGGTTAAATCTCAAAGGTTTTAGTTTGTTAAAAGTAGTTATTAAGTACTTTATTTGCCGGTGTATTAGACACTATTTTATTTTTAAATGTATCCAAAAATGCCCTGCTTCCAATGTCGCCGTATTACGGATTGGAGACCGGGCACTGTAGGCTAGCCAGGCATTTCCTACAGCAGGTACACAACAGTAAAAAGTAGAGGAAGATTTGTTATCTCGTATGGGAATTGGCCATAGTACTACTCCATTGACCCATAGATTCCTTTTAGAAGGGGCAACTGCACCAGTCTATATACAGTGTGACTCTCCTCTTACTGTAGAACACATGTTGTTACATTGCCATAGGTATGCTGCTGCACGGCAAAGACATGGGTTAGTGGGCAGGGATGTAGCAAAACTGCTTGGTCCTGATGTGGATGTTTATAACTTTGTGGCATTCCTTAGAGACATTGATGTCTGTAATGAAATTTGATATTTGACCTCTTGTTACATTGCCAGGTATGTACACTTGCAGTTGTGTATATAGGTATTTTTATGAATATTTTTTATTTTTTACTGTGACACTAAAGGTTATATGCATATCCTAAATTCAAAGTTATAATATTTTGTGGAGGATATCAGTTTTTACCAAATATAAGTTTTTACCATAGTTTTAAAATAATTTATTATTTGTTCATGAAACTTACCTGTCAGATATATATATAGCTGTATTTTTCCGAATCCGACAGAAATTTAAACACTTACGACACACGCAGTGGGAGTCAGGTGGTTAGTACCCATTCCTGCCGCTGGGAGGCGGGTATCAGGAATCATTCCCATTTTCTATTCATAATTTTTCTGTCGCCGGTGCTGAAAACACCTGTTTGCAGCACCTCCGTCCAGATTTTGGAAACTTACTAGCTATTTTGAGTATCCCTTTTGGTTTTTTTTCTTTGGTATCTGCATTGGAAAAATCGGTGGCTTAGCACACGTTGACTTTGATTGATTTGTTTTGATTTGGTATTGATTTTTCTTTGATCAAGATGTCAGGGTCTAGTTCTGCTAGCGCTAGATTTTGTTCTATGTCCGAATGTAGAGTAGGCTACTGAAGCTTGAGTGGACCCACATTCTGTTTGTAAAGTTTGGAAGGGGAATGAATGTACGTTTGAAAGTCGTTGTAAGGAGTGTGAAAGATTAACAGAGTCGGAATGGAAGGCGTATGAAACCTATCTTAAGAAACTTGAGCGAGATAGGTTAAGGAGGTCTTCCTCCAGGAGTGTTTCAGGTAGGCAAGATTTTAATGATTCTCCTGCTAACCCTCTTCTGTAGATTATGCTCCTACCCCTGTAGTGTTGCCTCTGGCCCTGAACAGTGTCGGGGTAGAAGGTAATACTTTTATCGCTAATTCTTGAATCGATTCGTAACTTAGAATCAAAAGTGTTAGCTCTGGAGAGCAAAAGTGAAGAGAAGTGCAGTGAAAGTGCCCCTTGTGTAGTGGAGGGTGCGTCAGATCGGCCTCATTCCGCCTCTAGACCTAGACCTCTGCTTGACTCCCAGATTACGGGGAGAGAGCATGTCGAAAGTCGAAGGAGGGTTACGAGGAACCCCCACCGATCTGGCATGCCTTCGGCAGCTTTCTGACGAACCTACCCAGACTGCAAGGAGCATTGTTGCGCGTGCACGTCTTCTCAAGGAGTGCTTTTCTTCTTCTGAAGCTTCCTCCCCGCGTAAGGGTGGAGCTCTCATACCGCATCACATCCGCTGAAAAGGACGGCTCGCGTTCGGGACGCTTCACGTCCAAGTTGTTCTCCGGAACTTTGCTCGTCGCCTGATAGTGCGTTTGCTGCTTTTCCTCCGCAGAAGAAGCGTAAGGATTTTTCGGAGGCGGAGTCTTTCCTAGATGTTTCTTTCGAGCGCCGCAGTCGCTCTAAGGTGCGTGAAGTGACGGTTCCTGGGAGTAGGATCAGCCCCTCCCCAGAAAAGGAGGCTTCACCTACAAGCAAGATTCTCCAGTCTCTTCAGCAGCAACTTCGAGATGTTTTTTCTTCAGAGAGACTGTTTCCACGTCGCCGTAAGAAGGATGACAATCATCCTGTGAAGAGGTCGAGGCGTTCTCCCTCTCCCTCTCCTCGCTCTTCTCTCTCTCCGTTTGAGTCTCCCTCTGGAGTTCGTTCTGCTCCCCAGCAACTTTCTAGAGGAGGCGAGAAATTCGTTTCTCGCTCTCGTGAAGCGGTTGTTTCCGCTGCTACAAAACTTGTTGATAAGAAGCGCGTTTCTTTAGATGCCGAGCGCGCTTCTGTGAAAGTCAAGCGCGCTTTAGTGGACGCCGAGCGTGATTCGGTGCAAGGTAAGCGAGCGCCAGTGGACGCTCAGCGCGTTTTAGTGGACGCTCGGCGCGCAGCCAGTGGACGCTCAGCGCGCACCGGTGGACGCCAGGTGACACCTGTTGCGGTCGAGCGCGCTTCAGTCGGCGCCAGTAAAGATTGGGCTTCGGACAGCCAAGCGGCGCGCCTTACTGGGACGTCAGTTTTCCTCCTCCGCAAGCGCAAGCGGAAGCGGGAACTCTTCCTGTTCGCCGCTCTTTCTCTTTTGAGAAAGCTCGTGACTCTTCTTTACTTCCTCCGACTTCTCCAGTGTCTGAAGAGGAAATTAGTGACGCTTTCGTCGAAGTGGACGAAGAACAGCAGTTGGCTCCAGTTTCGACGGACTACAAGGTTTTGACTCGTTTGCTACAGTCAGTCTTTGCAGACACTTTCCAACCTGAAGCTCCACGTACTCCTCCCTCTCAGTTTTCGTCATCCAAAGCTACTAGGATCTCGGGCTTTGTGAAAATGAAGAAGTCGCTTTCTACGAAGCAAGCTTTTCGGAAAGGTCCATGATTGTATGGAAAAGAGGAAAGCTTCAGGCAGACTTCTTTCGCTTTACCACCTTCAAGACTTTGTGGCAAAGCTGGTATGTGGTATGAGACGGGAGAAACGTCGGAGTTAAGCTTCCAGCCTCAGCTCAAGGAGACTTTTGGTAGTATTGTGGATGCCAGCCAGAGGATCTTTTCTGTCTTCCTCTAAGGTCTCTTGGACGCATAGTGAGTTAGACTTTCACCTTAAAGGCCTCTTCAGGACACTAGAGGTCTTTAATTTCTTGACTGGTGCCTAGGAGTATTGGATGCCAGGTCCAGGAGTTCTGATTCCATCAGTCTGGGGGAGCGTTCAGTGTATTGTCTTGCATGGACAAGGCCGTCAGGGATGGTTCTGAGGAATTGGCTGCTCATTTCAGCACAGGACTGCTTAAGAAGAGAGCACTTTTTTGCAATTTTACTGCAAAGTCGGTCTCACCAGCGCAAAAAGCGGATCTTCTTTTCGCTCCTTTCTCAGAACATCTCTTTCCCCCAGTCTATGGTAAAGGACATAGCTGCCAGTCTCCAGGAGGAAAGCAACCCAAGACCTTCTGGCACAGTCTTCTAGGAAGCCTACTACTACTTCGTCTTCTGGGTCCTCTGCTTTGAAGAAATCGAAGCCCTTTCGATCTGCTTCTTCCTCGAAGCCAGCCCTCAGGAAGAAGAGGCTCTTTCAGAGGCAAGACTCCCGCTCCTTCCAAGAGCAAGAAGTGAGAGGGAAGTCCTTCAGCCACCGGTAGGAGCCAGACTTACTACACTTTCGCGGCCAAAGCATGGGAGAGAGAGGTGCCGACGCTTGGTCTCTGGACATCGTCAAGAAGGGGTACAGAATTCCTTTCCTGATGTTACCTCGCTGTCTTCGACACCAAAGGATTTGTCTCCTTCGTATCAGGGAGAAAAGCAGAAAGTGCTTCACGATCTACTAGATCAAATGATCGAGAAGCAGGCGGTGGAACAGGTCTTCGACCGGAGTTTCTCCGGGGTTTTACAACCGTCTGTTCCTAGTGCCGAAGCAGTCAGGGGGGTGGCGCCCTGTTCTGGATGTCAGCAGTCTAAATCGCTTCGTTACCAAGCAGAAGTTCAAGATGGAGACACCTCAATCCGTGCTTGCAGCCTTAAGACCGGGGGATTGGATGGTCTCTTAAGACCTTCAGGACGCATACTTTCACGTCCCCATCCATCCCCGATCAAGGAAATACCTGCGGTTTGTCCTGAAAGGGAAGGTTTTCCAATTCAGGGCACTCTGCTTTGGTCTCAGCACGGTGCCGATGGTGTTCACCGTTCTTATGAAGAACGTTGCGAGGTGGCTCCATCTTGCGGAAATAAGGATCTCTCTCTACCTAGACGACTGGCTTATTCGAGCCTCATCGCAAGACCGGTGTCTGAAGGACCTTCACACGACTCTGGGACTTCTGGTGAATCTCGAAAAGTCGCATCTGACTCCTTCTCAATCCTTAGTCTATCTGGGGATTCAGATGGACTCAGTGGCTTTTCGGGCTTTTCCGTCCCAGGGGCGACAACTTCAATGCCTAGACAAAGTGTCAGCCTTTCTAGGGAAGGAAACATGCTCGGTGAGGGAATGGATGAGTCTGCTGGGGACCATTTCCTCACTGGAGAAGTTTGTTTCTCTGGGAAGGTTGCACCTCCGACCACTTCAGTTCTTCCTCTCAAGCAATTGGTCACGCAAACAGGATCTAGAAGAGGTCTTGTTTTTGACGGAAGAAGTGAAAAAGCACCTCAAATGGTGGTTGGATCCAAAGAAGCTTGCGGAAGGACTTTCGCTCAAGCTTCGGAACCCCGACCTAGTGTTGTTCTCCGACGCGTCCTCCACGGGTTGGGGAGCAACACTGGGAGGGAGAGAAGTGTCAGGCACCTGGAGAGGGGAACAGGTGTCCTGGCACATCAATCTAAAAGAACTTTCAGCGGTTTACCTTGCTCTAAGGTTCTTCGAAGAGGAAGTCTCCAACAAAGTGGTTCAGATAAACTCGGACAACACCACAGCCTTGGCATACCTCAGGAAACAGGGAGGAACTCACTCTCCTTCTCTGTTCGCCATCGCGAAGAATATCCTGATTTTGGGCGAATGTCGCAAAAACGTCACGATTCTGACAAGATTTGTGTCAGGCGTGGAAAACGTTTCTGCGAGCGGACCTTCTCAGTCGGCAAGGACAGCTTCTGCCGACGGAATGGACCCTTCATCAGGAAGTATGCCAGGCGCTTTGGAAGCTTTGTGGGGGGGGACGTCCCTCATGTGGACGTTTTTCGCAACTTCCCGAACGAAGAGACTTCCGCTGTATTGCTCCCCAGTTTCTGGACCCGGGAGCAGTGGCAGTAGACGCCCTACTGTGGAATTGGTCGGGACTAGACATTTACGCTTTTCCCCCATTCAAAATCCTCGGGGAAGTAATGAGGAAGTTCGCTTGCATCAGAAGGAGCGAGAATGACCCTCATCGCCCCCTTCTGGCCAGCGGTCGACTGGTCACGGAGGTGATGTCCTTCCTAGTAGACTTTCCAAGGACTCTGCCCCTAAGGAAAGATCTACTCAGACAGCCCCACTTCGAGAGGTACCACAAAAACCTCCCCGCTCTGAGTCTGACTGCGTTCAGGACTATCAAGAAGTTGGCCAGAGCGAGGGGTTTTTCAAGACCTGTGGCAACGGCGATTGCCACCGCAAGGAGGCCCTCCTCAATCGCAGTTTACCAAATCAAAGTGGGCTGTCTTTAGAAGTTGGTGCAGAAGGAAGGGCATTTCCTCCACCTCAACCTCTGTGAGCCAGATAGCAGATTTCCTTCTTCACCTTAGGAAAGAAGCGAAACTAGCCGTTCCCACGATTAAAGGCTACAGAAGCGTGCTTTCTGTGGTCTTCAGGCATAGAGAACTCGACTTAGCGAATGATAAGAGACATTCATGATCTCATTAGATCATTTGAGACTGTGAAAGTTCTCCAACCGAAAGTACCATCGTGGAACTTATACGTGGTACTTAAGTTTCTCATGTCGAGTCATTTGAACCGCTCCATTTAGCCTCGCTTAGGAATCTTACTAAGAAGACCATTTCCTAACCGCTCTGGCGACGGCGAAGAGGGTTAGCGAAATTCAAGTCATAAGCAAGCATATTGGGTTCAAGGATCATAGTGCAGTTTGTTCCTTAAGTCCTACGTTCTTAGCAAAGAACGAGAACCCTTCCAACCCTTGGCCGAGGACTTTCGAGATCAAAGGGTTGTCGGAGCTAGTAGGACCTGAAGCTGAGAGAGTCCTGTGTCCTGTCAGGGCTCTCAAGTTTTATTTGCAGAGAACCAGAGCATGCAGAGGTTCTTCGGAGAACTTGTGGTGCTCTGTGAAAAAACCAGATCTTCCGATGTCGAAGAATGCACTAGCGTTCTTCTTAAGAAGTACGGTTAAGGAAGCCCATGGAAAGTGTAGTGAAAGTGACATGGAGCTTCTGAAAGTGAATGCCCACGAGTTGAGGGCTATTGCTACTTTGGTGGCTTTTCACAAAAATATGGCAATCAAAGATATTTTGGGCGCCACTTATTGGCGAAGCAATTTGGTGTTCGCTTCACACTACCTGCGGGAGGTGAAAGCAACATACGAAAATTGTTACTCGCTCGGACCATACGTCGCTGTAGACACTGTTTTGGGGGCAGGAGGTAGCGCTCATCCTATCCTTTAATGGTTTAGGGGAGTTTTTAACTTGTGTTATGGTTGTGGGGTTGACCGCCTGCGGCGGATCTCCCTTCCATTAGCTTAGTCTATGTGGGATACTTTTGGTAGGCTACGCCAGGTGGTTTGGTTTTACTTCGTTGCCCTCATTTGTATGGTCAATGGTCTAGTCACGTTGTGGTCTCGCCCCTGTTGACAGATCATCTGGAGTGCACCAGCTTTATAGGTCTCTACCTTGCTGGCAACTCTAGTAGCACAAGCAGACTTACGCGGCAGTAACCACGAAGTCAGCTATGCTAACAGGTAAGGAATCAAGATATCAATTATCTGCATATATATGTTTCCTAAAATCTTCTATTCTGTCTACTCCCACCACCAAAGGTGGGATTCAGCTATATATATATCTGACAGGTAAGTTTCATGAACAAAATGATATTGTAATGATACAATTATGTTTGTTCATACTTACCTGGCAGATATATATAATCAAGTACCCACCCACCTCCCCTCAGGAGACAGTGGAAATAAAAATTATGAATAGAAAATGGGAATGATTCCTGATACCCGCCTCCCAGCGGTGGGAATGGGTACTAACCACCTGACTCCCACTGCGTGTGTCGTAAGTGTTTAAATTTCTGTCGGATTCGGAAAAATACAGCTATATATATATCTGCCAGGTAAGTATGAACAAACTTAATTGTATCATTACAATATCATTTTTATTTGTCAGTTCATAAATTCACTGACATACTATATACATCTCAAACTAATTTCATTATAGTGCTGAATAATCCTCAAACTAAATTCATTAGTATAGTGCTGAATAATCCTCAGACTAAATTCATTATAGCGCTGAATAATCCTTTGGAATCCAGTGCTTGGCTTCAAGCTGTAATTCCATATTCCGTTCCATTTCATTCCATTCCACTGGGTAGGAACAAAAAATTTATGCTAATTTATTATAAAACATTGAAAAACAAGCATAATTATTGTAGTAAATTGTGTTTCTTAATTGTAAAATAGTATTGAAAACAAGCCGAATTATCAGTCTGTTATCCCAAACTTACAAAAAATGCTTATGATATGTCGGCAGTTAGCCTGTGAGCCATTTGCATTGATGGTTGTAAACAAACCCATAGCCCCTGCACTGCCTGTTGTTTATTTATGATGCATTTCATACAGTCCAAATTGCCATTCCATAAAAGCTGTCAATTTCCATTTGCGGAAGGTTGCCAAGAGTACAGTTATGGCAGACCCATACAGGTAACTCATCTTCCATCATTAGCTTCTTGTAGACCCTCTATTAGCTTCCTGTAGAATTCCCTTGTAATACCTGAAAGAACATAGGAAAAAAAGTTTTCACATTCTAATGTGGTCTCATGTTGCAAGTCCCATCTCAGTGTCAGATGCACTGCAAATATAAAGGTTGTGATTGGGTTGTTGACACTTGATTTTTAGTTCACCTGATGATAAGGGGTGATGCCATCATGGACGTCTGTGCCAACAATTTGATTATTCACTTTTTTTCTTAGCTCATATTTTTTCATTGCGGAAAGATATCAGATTCATATTTGTTGTGCTTAGGTATATCTTAGGATAAGGGTTCTGCAATGTGAGTCCATATGATGTAGAAGTTAAAGGTCATTGGAGCAACTAAGGTCAGTTTTTTCTATTGATTAAAAAATTGTTAATGCAGAAACATCAGGATTGTATTTAATATGCATTTATGTATGCATTAGCACAAATGCTACTGAATAACAGTGAAGTAATATAAATGATAATATGTAATATAATATCAGGTGAGCATCAGCACCTGTGTATGGGGGCTATTTTTTACCTTTTGTCTTTATTGCCACTTCTTGTCTTGATCATGCCTTATACATATAACTAATGAGGTTCATATTTGGTATGCATGTAGTACCAATGTTGAAAACATTCATAGTGTGTTGTTTACATCTTAACTATCTCCGCACACACTTAGCCATTATCTGATCACATCTACAGATTTTGCTCAACCCTTAATTTACGCACTTTGAACCCTATTAATTCTCCTAATAGGTACTTTTCTTTTTTTCCACCGTTATCCCTAAACTAAGGGGTTGGATGCCTGATGTGCCTTTCCTTACAACATCAGGCATATTTTATTTATTTGGCAAAGGGATTCTTACGACCACATGTCTTTGCTGTCATTAACCACAGTTATTGGTGGTGGGCCTTGCCTTTGAAACAAAAGTCCACCTGCAAGGCAGCAGTTTCTACAGTTATTGGCAGTGGGCCTAGCCATTGACTAAAAAGTAAGACTGCAAGGCAGCAGTTTCCACAGTTATTGGTAGTTGGCCAAGCCTTTTACTAAAAAGTAAGACTGCAAGGCAGCAGTTTCCACAGTTATTGGTAGTTGGCCAAGCCTTTTACTGAAAAGTAAGACTGCAAGGCAGCAGTTTCTACAGTTATTGGTAGTTGGCCAAGCCTTTTACTAAAAAGTAAGACTGCAAGGCAGCAGTTTCCACAGCTATTGACAGTGGGCCAAGCCTTTTACTAAAAAGTATGACTGTAAGGGAGCAGTTTTCACAGTTATTGGTGGTGAGTCTATTCTTAGACTAAAAAGTCCACCTGCAAGGCAGCACTTCTTTTAGTCGCCTTTTACGACACGCATGACTTACGGTGGTAGTATTCTTACAGCCCTACCACAGGGTGGAATTAATTCTCCTAATACTATGATAAAAAAAAATACTAAAGTTTTACCAACCAGTGTTACTGTAAATTCTATGCTGTCAAGCATCACTGATATCACACTGGATCACTTCTTGACATGGTTGTACTTCCTTCCGACACTACACAAGGGTGGGGTTGAATTTATTGCTAGGTCTTGTGGTCATGGTATTTGGAGAAAGGTTTGCTGTATAGGTCTACTTTCAAACTCATAACTGAGAAAATATTTTCATACCAGCCTAATTTCAACAGTTCATCCTCAATTAGAGTACAGGCAATCCCTGGTTAATGGCATGGGTTCCCTTCTCGGCTGGGTGCTGATAAGCATAAATCAGCAATTTTATGGCACTAGACAAGGGCCATAAAACCGGATCGCCATTAACCGAGTCCGCCGATAACCGGGGACTGCCTGTACTACTGTAGGCTACTGATATACAAGCAGTAGTAAGATAAACAAATAGTTAGCACAATAATTTCTTTTAAAGGTTAATTACCATCTACAGAAACAGTTATGCTTATAGTTTCAAATAAGGGGTAGCTGCCTAGTAAGGTAGAAAGTTTTAAACTTCTTCCTCATAGCATAATGTCTTTGTTTGTTTGGTAATAATCTATTTTCATTCAGACTTTGGAAAATGATTCATTATATCAAGGAAAGTAATCTTTCAAAGAGAATATGTATAGTTGTAACTATATACAGGTACTAGTTACCCAAAGAATAGGTGCTGAGCGAATTAAATTGGTATATTGGGACCACAAGGAAAGATGCACTTTAATTGGAAAGTGGTGCATTTGGACCATGATACATGGTGCATTGAGGTAGTGGTTGATTTAGTCCAGAAACCCTGGAGGCTGGGGGGAACCTCCACCTAATCTAACCTAGGATACCGTGTCTTTACCTAGACCTTGGCCTTTTACCTCTACCTAACCCAACTTAGGGGCTGCATTTTTACCTTGCTAAGTTCCCCTGGAACCTCCCCATCCATCCTAACCAAGGGCACTGAAAATGACTAAAAGGCTAATAAGGTTGCTACCAAACCAACCATGCTCAACTTATTGTAGGGCACTATGTCCTTGTCTTGAATTAAAGCTATTGGTAGGATTGACATCTTCAAATTGTTCAGGATCTTCCGAAGGTGTTGAAGGCTGCTGGGTGTCAGACTGTGGAGGGTCAGCTATTTATTGATCAATAGCATTAACTTATTTGGAGGAAGGCGGCATTGTTCGATATAATTCAAGGAAGAATTGCACTTGGGAAATTGCAGAGAATTAGGTAAAAAGATGCCCAAAGAATGTCTGTGTGAGGATGGCAAAATTTGGCTTGGAATTTAGAGATACAATCAAAATAATTTACAGAACAAAAAGGAAACAGCTGAACAAAGATGCCACGATTGCAGAACGAAGCTGGATTTTTCAATGAATGTCTTATTTCATATATACTATGTAACTTACCAAGTAATTATACTTATCAACTCATGTGGCAACTTGAATTTGAAATTCCCAGTAGCACTTGTATTGTTTTGTGTAGGCGACTACCCCACCCACTATTTGCATATTGATTTTTTATCCCGTCCATCAAGGGTTAACACAGTCACTGAATTAGTAGCATCAATGAGAGTCCATATGGACAAAGTGCATAACGTTGTTCAAATGCTAGTGGAGGCGGTGGCTGTCCATCCCGCCAACTCTCCCAGACAAAGGTCACCTGTCACACTCCCCTGAACCTGGAAGAAGATATACTGGAGGTCCAAAGGAGGTCAGGGGGGTTTGCCCACAGGGCAGTCGCCCCCCTTGGTAGAACCTGTTGCTCACTCAGTTCAGCCCTGACAAGAAGCGTTGTAGGTGTTTTCTTGGTGAGTCCTGTCCCCTGAAAAGACGTAGCGGCAATGAGACTGTCTCCTATTCTGTTTAAACGGACTAAAGATCCTTTTCTTATTCCTCAACCAGGTTGGAACCAACCTACAGAAAAGTCAACATGGCTTTTTGCTTATTCATTAAGATCAAAGAGCCCTCATCTTTTGCTCCAAATCTGTCTCCACTGTGACAGCAGCCCTTTCACTTAGGCAAACAGAATTTGCCTTCCAAAACTCGGTCCAAGGTACTTTATACAGCAAGGCCCAGACCACCCTCTCAAAAAATTTTCCGTCAGCCCTTCCACCAGCGGGAGCCAGACTCCTCCTTTTCTGGGAGAGGTGGAGTGTCATAGAGGTGGAGCCTTGGAGGGCAACTCAATTCCATTCAAAGGGTACCCTCCACTAGTGTCCCCTGTAGGGGGATATTGCCATCAGTGCACCTCATTCGGTGCAATTTAGGCATTACTTGAGGTTCTTTGCAGCGTCCCTTCTGCCCTAGCTGCAACTGCTTTCATTCCTTTTACTGTGCCTTTGTTCATATTCCCTTTCTTCCATCTTATTGTCTACCCTAACAATTATTCAATTGTGCAACTGTGAGGTTTTCCTCCTGTAACACCTTTCAAACCTTTTACTGTCAATTTCTGTTTCAGTACTGAACGACCTTAGTTGCCCCAGTGCTTGGCATAATGCCAAAAAAATGTACTATATAACCACTAGTGTCCATGCTGATTGCATTGACGGCCTACTCAAAAGGCTCCGAGAGGTATGAGGCTCTTTTGGAGGAAGTTTCATCCCTCCTAAGGAAAAGAGCCATAGAGGAGGTAGTAGACTGTTCATCGAAAGTCTTTTACAACTGCTATTTTGTAGTCCCCAAGTCATCAGGAAGTTGAGACCTGTCCTCAACATCAGTGCTCTGAACTTCTTCGTCCGGAAGATGAAGTTCAAAATGGAAATGAGTCAGTCGGTACTGTCATCCATTTAACAGGGTGATTGGATGATCACCCTGGATATGTGCAAGTTGCCTATTTCCATGTTCTGTTCATCCGGACGAAGGACCTTCAGAGAACCCTTCTCCTCGCCCAAGAGTTAGGAATTTTGATCAACTTACAGAAGTTGCAGAGGACTCTGACTCTGGAGATTCTCTACTTAGGGATAAACTGAGTTTTCGGGCTTTTATGTCCCCCAGTAGAATAGAGTCCTGCCTACAGACAGTACACAGCTTTCTTTCTCTCCCATCATGTTCAGCAAATTTTTGGATGAGTCTGCCAGGAACTCGTGCATCCATCAAGTAGTTTGTGATATTAGGGAGACTGCTTATGAGTACTCTTCAATTCTTCCCAAGAGCAAATTTGGACAGAACAAAGCAGATGTTGCAGCAAAAGAAGCAACAGGTTTACCATCTTTCAATTCTGCCTTTCAGTTGAGGACTGGCTAGATGAAGTAATTGATTCACTATGAAAAAAATAGCTGTGTGACTAATAATACCCCCATGACAAACAAGTGAAGAACTTTTAAGTACACTGTCAGAGAATGGCCATTGGCTTCAAGAAATCATAGAAAGAAAATAAGAAGTCCTATTAACACAATTAAGACTCTGACATAGAAATCTCACTCTTAGTTGTTCCAACGGGAATGCTACAAACCTACCTTTCATAAATGGAGACTCGGCACAAGGCATGCCATTTATGAAAGTGTATGTTTATATCCTAGGAAAAATACAAATTACTTTTTAAAATTTGGTATTTTTAAAATACACACCACAGTCCTCCACCAATTTGTGATATGTCAAACGCAATTGCTATTCAACATTTTAATAGAATGCTAGAAATAGAATGACCAAGAAACTTGTATGTAGTACTTTAAAAATTATAAAATGAAAGAAATTTAGTTGAAAACTAATAATTTTCACAAAATTTGTAAAAACATATTTTAAATAGAATGAATTTATTGCAAATAGGTACTACTGCATATAAGATTACTAGCTAATCCTTCCAGCCAACCCCTGAACAGTTATTTTAATTCCTAGGTTTGGTGAAACTATTTTAAATTTTAATTCCTAGGTTTGGTGAAACTATTTTAAAAGATAAAAAAAATAACATTTGTTATGCTAGTGTGGTCTCGTCAGTTTGAAATCTGTGAAACTGTGTTTAAGCTATCTACTATCCATTTCAGGGGCCGTGAGTCATCATTTTTCTCAGATATCTTTCAAACTGATTATTTGATTAAAATGGTACTTTGATTAAAATGGTACTTTGACACAGTGCACATGATGCCTCCTGCTAATTTTTGGTAATGTAATGCATTCTCAAATGGTGTTAGTTAAGGCGTTTGCTCTTGGCTTGTAAAGGCAAAGTCGCAAGATATTTTTCTATACCAGCTAATAATTGAAGGGTTCATAATGAAAAGGATAGTGAGGTTTGACTCAAGGACCATAGTAATGGTTAATTTTTCTGAACATTTTCTGTTAATAGTATACCGTTAATTATGTACTAGGTTGTAGGTTAAACGGTGTGATTTAATTTTGATTACCTTACCTACTCGTAGTCAACATGTCGATACGATGGATAAAGGATGTAGTAAGAGAATGTGATAGTAGGTCCATTATATTGAGTGAATCAAGCCCAAGAGAGACAAGGTCGACTCAAATTGGTGGAGTCTCCTCCCACCTGGGATAACTACGTAGGCGATGACGTATGTTAGAGATACCTGCTCAAGGTATTGACTGGGAATTGGGGGGCGGGGTTTTGCTCAACTGTCACTTGGTAATACTATTAAAGTAAAAATTTCCAGTTCCATTAGATGCACCTGTGAACTAAGGTAGACTTGACAATTCCTTAGTAATTATTGAGTACAGTGAATAGGCAAATTTCCCGTGAATGGGGGGGGGGGGGGGGGGCGGGGGGGGGGGGGGGGATGGGGGGGGTTCCAGAGAGAAATCCACGAATACGGGGGTCCACTGTATGTATAGCACTGCATAATGCCACATGTGTTTTGCATTCATAGCTCCAAATATAAGTATCTGGAAATTGAGAAGGAAAAAGATGTGATTTTCCATTTTTTCCAAAAAAAAACTAAGAACTACAAAATGAGTGGGCAAGGTTATGTAAAGGTAAACAATCAAATGATATGGCAGGTACATCTAAGGTTTGTAGCAATTCTAAGAAATACAAGTAGAATCCTTTATGGCACCCACCCCAAAAATTGATATGTATGTGAAAGTGAGTCACTACATTTATGGTATTATAATTCAAGATGTATGAAACTCCTCATTTGCTAAACTCAGTACAGTACAAGATTTACATTATACTATGGTGGTGATAGTCGTTTCTTCTAAATTATAGCATTTCCTTTCATTTTTTTTTTAACAGCAATTCACCTGTTGACTCAATAAGGGAGTAAACAAGCTCTGCCTACTTGGGGGGGATTTGGAGGGAAGTGAGCAGACCTTGTTCTTGGCCTTGGGGTGACTAGTGTGAAGGTCTTACTCTCTTTAGCCTACTCCCATTTATAACTTAAGAAGATACAATAACAATAAATGAATGAACAGAGAATCTACAAAAACCTACACATTTATAAGATCCAATATTACTCAATATAATGTAATAGACAGGAAAGGGGGTTGGAGATGGGGAGGCCAGGAAAGGGGGTTGGAGATGGGGAGGCCAGGAAAGGGGGTTGAGGGAGGGTGATGGAGGAGGAAGGGGAAGGGAGGGAGATAGTGAGGGGGTTAAAGGATGTTCGAATGCATAGGTAGGTGATGCTTGGCAACACCACGTAAGTCAAGAGTAAATGCCTGAACTTACACCGTTTGACAATGCACTATATTACAAAGAATTAGTGGGAGATGTCTTGTACACTTTGTCAAAGTACCGTCCCGATCAAATAATTACTGTTTAAAAGATATTTGAGAAAAACGATGACTTTCTGTCCCTGAAATGTATAGTAGGCCATGGGTTGGTAAGTAGCCTTGTCATGTTATTACCTAATCATATTCTGGCACTCATTTTGAAGGTGGTGTCATTCTAGACATATGGACAATGGATGTCAGTCCTGCTGTTTGTTCATCTCACATTGTTTTCTGTTCAGATCATGTCTTGAAAATTTGATTTTATACCCTGGTGACCTGATTAGCCCACTGTTCCCTTTCATATTCTCAAGTTTCTAATAATTTTGCCTTTTGTTTCAGCTGTCAGGTCTTATATTGATAGCCGTAGGTGGAGTTGCCCAGGGTTTTTTCCACCAATACATGCAATTTTTTGAAGGCCAGTATGAAACTCCAGCAATAGGTATAATCATCCTTGGGGCCATCATCCTTGTTGTCTCTTTCTTCGGATGCTGTGGGGCTAAGAAAGAGAATGTCTTCATGCTACGAATTGTAAGTATTGAAGAATATTTTGATTCTTATTAACAATAGTACTTGGATTTTGTTGGTTTAAAGTCTGATTTGTATTATTAACTGTTACAGTTTACAGAATATTTATGTTGTACTCCATAAGGTACCTAACACATTCAATTATTGTGGTCTTGTTTTTTTAGTTCATTTGTCTGATGGTCGTGATTTTGATGTGTGAAATTGCTGCTGCCATCACTGTAGCTGTGTTGCGACCAGACATCGAGAAGCTTATCAAGAAGAACATGAACGAAACAATGATTCATTATGGCGATCCAAAAGGTCTTCCCACATTGGCTTGGGATGATATGCAAAGCAATGTAAGATTTAACTCCTCTTTTGTGCCTGATTTAAAGCAAGTATCACCAGAAAATTTATGCCTATTTTGTTGCAGGTATTTCTGGCCTCCATATTTTCATTGAGCAGTGGTAAGTCGATTAGGTAATCATTTATTTGTATTTGTTTGAAAATACATTTTATGTTATGCTTAAAGGTAAATATTTAATGATGGGTTACTTTTATATAGGTACTACAAAGTAAGTGTATGAAAGGATACCTGAAGCCTATTCATAAAATGGCATTGTGATAAAAGATATTAGTGGAAGTAAGGTTCTTGATCCATTACAGCATGCCAGGTAACACCCACTGCGGCTTGCCTCCCTCATGTTCGCCAGAGATGCGTAACCTCCCCTGCGAATGTTTAGAATCCGAGAATAGTTGGAACTCTTATTAACATGCTGAAAATGGCCTATTTTGGTAGGTATGTAAAACTCAAGAAAAACACTAAAAATGTTAATACCTTGTTTTTTAATAGTTTTATCACAAAAATTGCATTTTATGATGAAATTGATAAATAACAGGAATTTCTGGATATTTCTCAGAAAAATACCGCGAATAAGCAAGTTTCCCACATGGTCCAGAGAGAAACCTGTTAATCCGTGAGCCCGCGAATCCCGCGAACACTAATACCGGGGGCCCACTGTACATAGTTATGTTCATTTCTGGCTCTGTCCAAATTATCCAAATTAAGTTGGAAATTCTTTTGGAGTTGATGCTCTCATTTACTGCAAAATTTTCAAGATGCTAGGTAAACATTGTACAAGTAAAGATAACAACACTGCTTGTTGTACTCTTTAATTTAAATGTATTACTAGAGTGATAGGTCGGTACAAGTATTCCCCAGTTCTGAGCACCGTTAACCAAAAATTGCCAATAAATGTAGCATTAAGTGGTGTTTATGACTCCGTGAGTGCCATGAAACCGCTTATCGGCTCCTGTTAACCATTTAACAATGCTGATGAACTGCTTACTGATGATGATAAACTGCTTACCATTGCCAAAAATCTGGTTAATGAAGTCTTTAACCAAGCGCAGTAAAACCAGAACAGCATTGATCGACATCCCCGATCTTGGTTATTGCCGGTCTCGGATAAGGGCAGTCCAGTATTATGGTGCTTGTCTAGCGCTATGGCGGTGCAACGGGTTGGGTTTTGGTTCTTGGTGCCATAAGATGCCAGTAATAGAGGTATGGCGCCATAACGTACCTGACAGAGGCGCCATTAATTGCTGAGTTTTGGTTAATGGTGGTTTTCGTTTATCAGCACCTGCTGAGAACGGAACCCCGCCGATAACTGCGAACTACCTGTAACAATTGGTTGTAAAAGGCGGGAAGAGTACCAAAGGAATTTTTCTTATTGAGAATAAATCACAATGAATTCATTTGTATGAGACCCCCAGAAAATAGCATTTTAAAATTTATTTTATGTAGTGAGTGTGAGGGGCTTGTATTTTCCTTACAACACAGTAGTAAATAAAGAAAACAATTACATATATGCACAAATTCTGTAGAAAAAAAACTTCATTTTACATTAAGCTTTTTCAAAAGTCATGACCTAGGAAATACTATCTCCCATTTATCATTTCTCCAGCCAACAAATTTTCCTACTTTGAGTGCTTAAGTCCTGTATTTTGTAGTTTTCTTGCAGAAGTCCCAGCTGGTTCTATCTCAGAAGATAGTATGTTTGGGGATGTTGCTGAACTCTCCAGTTTTTCGGGCTGTTTTATCCCCCAAGAGAGTGGAATCCTGCCCCAAGACAGTAGATGAATTCCTTTCTCTTCACTCATGCACAGCAAACAAATGGAGGACTGCTTGGAATGTTAGCTTCCATAGAGCAGTTTGTTTCACTCGGAAGACTTCGCATGATAGTTCTGCAATTCTACCTCAAGGCCAGCTAGGACAGGAAGAAACATCCGGACTCTTCATAATGTCTGTTTCTTCGAAGATCAAACATCACATGCTGTGGTGGAAGTCAGAAGACAGGTTGTTGGAAGGAAAGTCGCTGTTAGTTTGGAGCCCAGACCTCGGCTTCTACTTAGTTACATCAGACGTAGGATCGGGAGCTCAATGGGAAAACAAGGAAGTATCAGGGAAGTGGTCAGGAGATCAGGTGAGAGACCACATGAATGTAAAAGAGCTGGAAGTAATTCATTTAGGGCTTCAGGCTTTTGCCCCAGAAGTAGGGAGGAGTAATGTTGCAGTGTATGTACTGCGACAACGTAGCAGCTCTTTCGTACCTTGTTAAAAAATGTCTGATTCAGGGACGAATGAATGTCCTAGCAGACCAGTTGAGCAGACGAGACCAAGTAATTCCGACGAAGTGGATGCTGAATCTGTTGGTCTATCGAGAACTTTGGAAGTTAGGGGGGACTCTCATAATGGATCTTTTTGCAATTTCCAAAACTCGTCTGCTTCCGCTGTTCTGCTCTCCAGCACTGGATCCCCTAACATGGGCAATGGATGCCATGCTACAGGATTGGTCCAACAAACATCTGTATGCCTTCCCTCCATTCAGGATGGTAAAAGACATCCTGAACAAATTCAGATCTCACAAGAATGCATCAGTGATACTTAGAGCTCCCCTCTGGCTACTGAGAGAGTGGTTCCCGGAACTTCTAGAACTCCTCAGCGACTTTTTGAGACAGCTCCCTCAACGAATCAATCTTCTCAGACAGCAGCACCACAGGCAATACCATCACAGACTGTCAAATCTAGCTCTGACTGCCTTCAAACTGTCGAGAAGTTGCTCAGAGTCAAAGGATTTTTAAAGGCAGTTGCAGACCCTATGGCAAGCTGCTGACATCAGTCTTCTGCAGACATCTATCAGCACATGTGGTCCATTTTCTGCACTTGGTGCAGAAGCAATGAAGTCTGAACTTCTGAGACTTTCTTAACAGACATAGCAGAATTTTTGCTATTTCTGAGAACTTCTGAGACTTTCTTAACAGACATAGCAGAATTTTTGCTATTTCTGAGAACTTCTAAAGGGTTGTTCACGTCTACGATGGAGGGCTACAGGTCAATGCTCAGCTCAGTGTTATGACATAGAGGCCTAGATCTCACGAAAAATCAAGACATTACTGATCTCATAAAGTCCTTTGACACTTGCAAATCTAAGAATTGTGCTTTAGTGTCATGGAACCTTGTGGTTTTCAAATGGCTTTCAGGACCTAATTTTGAACCACTTAGTTCGATGTCTCAGGAACCTGACTAGGAAGCCGTTATTCTTGATTTCTCTAGCATCACCAAGAGAGTCAGTGAGATTGAAGTGATTGATAGAGGCGTAGGCTTCTCGTAAGGTGACGCGATTTGCTTTTACACTTTGGGACTACTGGCAAAGAATGAATCACTAGCAAAACACTGGCCTCATTCTTTCAATATTTAAAATCCAAGTAATACCTCTGGGTTGGATGACGAAGAAAGAGTACTCTGTCCAGTAAGAACTCTCAAGTTCTACCCACACGGAACTGACAAGATCCGACAAACCTCCAGTAAGCTGTGGTGTTCAGTGGAACTTCTTCCAATTTTTAAAGTCAGAGCATACGGTATCAGAGCTGTAGCGACATCCTTAGCCTTCAAGCACAATCTTTCGTTATCCTCCGTTGTTCAAGCCACCTATTAGAGGAGCACATCAGTGTTTGCTTTGTTCTAGTACTAAAAGGAAGTAGAAATTCCATTTAGTGACTGCAGTACCTAAGGCCCTTTGGCAGTGGCAGGCATGGTATTGGGTGTGGATGCGTAGGATGTGTACCTTCCTTCCTTTCTCCAAACCTTATTAAGGGTTGTTGAGTTATATGGGATTCTGGGGGTACTGTGTTCCTGGGTACCCTCCAGTCATAGTTTTTAATGGATGGGGATTGATGTTTTTTAAATCATTTTGGTGTAAGTATTGATTTGTTGTCTGGTTATATTTGTAATGGTACTGTGGCCTGGGCAGGGACAAAATTGTATGCTTTAGTAGCGTTTGGAGTACTCCACTTATGATGATATGACATGATAATATCTCAAATTCAGCTTTAATAGCCTCTTTGAATTGTGCAAATAGATGTTGTTGATGCAACACCCAGCCTAGGTCAGTAATTCACACGCATTTTGTATCTCATGTATGGTAATACAATATGGTAACAACTGATAAGAACGTTACTGTATATTAAATACATTTATAGTGATAAAACCATGGTAGGCTTTGGGTAAACAGGTAGACTACCTGCCTACCAAATGTGTCATTTAGGAGACAGAGGAAAAGAAGTGGTTGCATGCTTTTGTTTTGTTTATTTTGCAGATTGTTTTGTTACAATTTTGCAGAAAAAAGGGAGATCATTTCAAGTTTTCACTATATTTCTTTTCACTCTCCTTCATGTACATTTTGCCCTTATCTGACAGGACTTTGGCTCTATTAATCTGGATAATTGAGAGATTACTTACTGAAACTAACTTGCCTCTGGTCTGTTGCTGTCCGATAATGTTGAGTGTAGGGTAATGAGGACCTGGATAATTAATGGATTACTGTACTTTTTCACTTTTCAAAGTATAATAATTGACAAAGTATAATAATTGAAAAGTCAGCTTTAAGTTTTCTAGACCCTCAGATTCCGTCATATTTTCTACCTTTTTATTTTTCTACATTAAAACTCCTCTGCATTAATATTTGTTAACAAATTAAAGGTGTTAGTAATATGTGTAGTTTAACTATGAATCTGTATTGTCTTCAGTATATTTTCTGCAGCTTATGCCCTGATTCTTTTTGTAAATTTGAAGTTTTTTTTGTTGCAGCACAAATGTTGTGGAGTTGGGAGCTACATGGACTGGGAGACAACACCATATGGTGTTAATGTCACTGGTGTCCCGGACTCCTGCTGTATTGATGAGAAGCCTGGTTGTGGCCATAACATTTTTGTGCAGATACCAAGTGACAGTAGCTCTGTTCCTACCATCTACTCAGAGGGATGTTACCAAGCCCTTCACGATGCAGCTATGAGTAACATTGGAGCTATTGCTGGTGGTATTGCTGGATTGGCCTTCTTTCAGGTAATGTATGGAGGACTGTTGGTTTGCTTAGGTTTGTTGTATCAATAGGTAATTTCAGGTTCTAGTAGTTTCAATAAATACTTGTAGGTGTTTGTCATTTTGAGTAAGTAGTTCTCATAGGTTTACGTATTTGTCATTTTGAGCTACAGTAAGTAGTTCTTGTAGATATGTATACTTAACACTATTTGTAGGAGCCTTTAGAGAATGGTATTGGTGTAGGTGTTTTTACTGAATTTTTATTTACAGATCCTTGGAATCTGGATGTCCTCTTGCCTGATCAAGTCTGCAAGGGAGCGTTATGAAATTCTCTAGATGGAAATAGAAGAGGATTTTTCCTAATTTGATACTATATTGTAGTAGTTAGGTCACAGTTATATTTGGAGTATAGATTTTTGGTGAGGCATTGAATTTTTCATTGTTATAATGGTCACATGAATGTTTCATTGAATGTTAACAGGTGAAAGGCATATAAAGCAATAAAGATTGAGATGGTCATAGACGGATAAAATACATTATTGCATGAGTAAACGATACAGAACTTTTCATCTACATTTCAACAAGAATGGTCACAGTAGTAGTCTTATTAGCATTATAAGCATATGCCATATTATAAGCATCATACAGTGTCCTTGTCGTTACCAGTGTATTGCATTAACTGTACAAGCATGTATCACTGTTGATTATAATCATTTTTAGAGACTTGAAGAAGGGTCTTAGATATTGTTCCTTTTGTAGAGCACATTTCACTTACAGGTGTCAGACATCACGTCTCCTTCAGTGTGTTTACCACAAACATGACATCTCGGAACTAAGATTATATATATATCACTTTAGCACATGATTCATTTACCACACATACCCACAGGTGAAAAATAAGAGGCGGGGTGTAGGTTCTGACCAGTTTTGACTGTATTTCCAAGCCTTTGACGAATGGCTTGGAAATAAAGTTGAAACTGGTCAGGACCTACACCCGTTCTCTTTTGTATACATACATACACATATACTATACACATATATATAACATACTTTTTTCCTTGGATTTATGGTTTTTCATGTTCACTACAGTTCAGAGTTGAACTTCTGGTGTGAAAATTATTCATGAGGGTCAGTCATTGTTCAGCTTTTATTAAGTAGGAAAAATGCATGATAGTGTTCCCTTGTGTATGCTTTACTAATAAAGTTATTTACTCATTGTACACAAATAGTATTATTATAACTTGATGTTGACCTTTATCTTATTAAAGTGACTTGGTCAAAGAACTATAGCAGAGTCCAGCTAGCTTTGCAGCTGAGCCCGGCCCGCTACATGTTTGTGATTTGCTAACTCTCGAAGGGGGAATGATGTCATGCTAGTTAATAGTCCAAATGGTTACCAGTACGGATTTGACTCCGTTAAGTGATGTTGAGTTTCGTGCATGAATCATGACTTGAGAGATTTGAGTTTCTGGAGTTGGGAAGTATGCAATTTATATCTCCGAAGAAGATATATAAATGTTACATATCATTATGAAGATCTTGGATCATTTTCTTTGTGCAGCCTAAATACCGACACATCATTTTTTTTTTTTTTTTTTTTTTTTTTTTTTTTTTTTTTCTTTTTAAATTGGTGTTGGCCTGCATAAGTGGTCCAACATAGACCACATTAATTGAAATGAAACATAGACATGTAGCCAGTCCCGATATTAAGCTATTAATTCATCATCATCCTGTATGTCAAATGTTAACATCATTGAGAGGTTAGGCCTACATGTCAATTTTTGTATTTTGAGGCAATGACAGGGCATAGGCCTATGCATCAAATTCTTATATTTTGAGGCAATGACAGGGCATAGGCCTATGCATCAAATTCTTATATTTTGAGGCAATGACAGGGCATGAGCCTACACGTTAATTTCTTATTGCAAATAGTCTTCTACCTGTGTCTGTTGGAAATGGAGTAGTTTTTAATTGATATAGTAGTTTCAACTCCACGATATGTAAAGTATATGCATAAAGTGGAATGTACTATTATTATTATATATTCTTTATCGACAAAACACATGTTGTAATACCATATTTACATTTAGTTTGCACAAAACTGGTTTTTAATCTCTTAACAATAACACTTTTCGCCCATACAGTATAAAATATTTTGTCCATAAAAAGGAAATTATTCTCATAATATCTAGCTACTAATCAAAGATCACAACAAGCCCCTCAAACACAAACACCAAAATAAAAAAAATATGTAGGATAAACAAGAGCACATACACATACATGGATGGATGGCAAATCTTAGGACTGTCTCAGCCTTACACGCAACTATCAAACTGCTTTCAGTTAGCTATACTGAAAATATATCTACTAAAGGGATAACAAATTATATTACTCTGACGCGTAAATATAAGGCTGCTGTAGCATTTCTATGAAAATGAAGGCTACGGTAGGAAGACATCATAAAATACTTGACAAATAAGTATACGGTAAGCTGAAAAGTTATGCATGAGATAATCCAAACCAGTCTGCGAGTAACCCATGAATCACTTGGTTTTGGGGCCATTCTTGTAGAATCCCCCTCCCTCTCTCTCTCTCTCTCTCTCTCTCTCTCTCTCTCTCTCTCTAGAAGAATATTCTAGCGCAGACTATATTCATAAAGATCTCGATTACTTTCAATTAAAATAAATGACTAAATTTGTTTATTCTCCAATGTTAGGATCCCATATGAAAAATATTTTGAAGACTCTATAAGCACCATAACAGCAACAACAAAAACAAAAATAAACACAATAAAACTTACAGGTCTACATAATTTTTTATGATATTATTTTGAAAGGAGTTAATGTCCTCAAGAAAATTCACAGCAATTTATATCCAATATGAATTGTACAGCCTATCATACTGTCATTTTTTTTTTAAATGGGTATCTTCTGGTTTTATAAAGTGCAGTCACTGCTTGTCATCCCTCCGAATGTGTAAACGATTCAATGAAATAGATTCTAAGATAATGCAAATGTAGTAAAATTTCCTGAAATCAATATGAAATACCGAACACGTTTGACAATATCGGACGGTAATGACCATTGTCCAGTGATTCAAATGCACCGATTCGAACGTCATTCATATTTTCCGGTTTTCTACTAGTTTTGTTGTGTATTATGATTTTATTTCAGGGGATAATGTAAAGATTAATAAACATTACCTTAATATAATTTATCTAGCCCTAAATCCCCAAAAACCGCACCAAAATTTACCACATTGGCAACCCTGTTACCTCCTATTCTGTCCGCCAGTTGGCAACACTATCGTTGACAGTTTCAAAACCTTCCCTTGAAAATCAGTTGTTAATGAGCGCCCGTGCTGTTTACATCATGGCCGCTCTTTATAAATTTCCTAAGCCTTTTTGTGCCTTTAAAGCTCTCATTAGTTGATAATGCGACTGTTAATTACCACTCTCGTATTACATCCACGAAATAGTGAATTAACTTTTATTTCTATTGTGGTATTTATATTATATTACGAACTTTTGCGACCCGGAATTACATGACCTGCCCAACAGTCCAATGGATAGCCAAGATAATTCAATGCTTCCTTCTGCCAGTAACATCAGGAATTGCCTGGCTTGTGGGACAAGGATGAGTAGCAGGGAGTATGAACCCCATGACATTTGTAGCCTTTCTCGTGGACAGGTTTGTGACTTGACTTCTCGTTGTGACTTAAGCCTTGGTCTGACAAAGACACGACGACTTATATGAAACATCAAAGAATCTTGCAGCATAACAGATTGATTAAGGAGAAAAAGAAATCAGTAGCTAGACCTGTATCTAATGATTTCCTTGATTTGTGCACTCATGGTTCTGGCTCTTCGGTTTCGGTATCGTGTGATTCCGATTCCGAATTAATTGATGCTTTGCCACCTGTACAACCGGTAAATAGTGAAGTCATTTCTGATGTTGATTCAAAGTTTTTGGTGCTGGAAACTAGTTGGAAACAGAAATTTGAAAAATTACAGCTTAGTTTAGATAGAGACATTTCAGCCAAGTTTTACAAGCTGTCAGAGAATTTTGAAGAAGCTTTTACAAGAATGTCTAACACTTTTAGATTCATTTTCAGCTCCTTGTCAGGTACCTGTCGACAGCACCATGGGTAACGGTGCGACAGATACCCCGGCTTGTGAACCCCGTCTTGGCGAAGGCCTAGGGGGATCCGGTCCGGGCAGGTGCCTGACAATTCTTTACCTAATGTGTCCCCTGTTAGTCCCGTAACAGTGCCAAAGGGTGCTTATTTAGGAGAAGGGGGAAGGGGTATTAGTGTTAGACCTAAGATAGCTAGTCGTCAGGATCTTACCTCAGGGGAAGTTTCTCAGTTAGGATCTGACGATGGTGATGATGATGATGTGGATTCGTATGATATTGATGTTTCTTTGAACGACGGTCATGATGTCGAGTTCAAGAAACTTTTTTTATTTAATTTTGAGTTTTCTTACTCAGGCAAGGCCTAAAGAGCAGAAGCAGCCTCCGCCTCGTTATATTACAGAAGGGATTTCTCTTGAAGGTCCTTCCCGGTCGCAGGAATTTTTACGTTTTCCCTTTGCTCAGAGGTTCACGAGAGTGAGGGCGGACGTCGCCGCTAAACTTTCGAAGGTGATCGGGGAAGGGAAGAGGAAGCTCTCTTCTCTTCTACGACACCGGAGAGGAGTTTATCAGGTGGCGGATGATACTTCATTCTCTCGACCCCCCAAACCAAATCCTGATTTTGTCCAACTTTCGGGTCAACCTTTGCTTTCCAAGGCTTCGGTCTCGGTCTCAATCGAAGACTTTATTGCCATGGAGTCTGTTATGAGCTCCTTACAAGAAGCTCAATCCTTCAATATGTGGGTCCTTGGAGGTCTTTTAATGTATATCAATGACTCTGGGTTTGTTCCTCCCGATGCTCCTCTTTTTGAGAAATTCTGCTCGTCTATTTCAATTGCTTCTGTACATCAGAATGAGCTTGCCGCTTCAATGCAGACCTTTCTTGTTTCTCTAAGGCGTAGCCTGTATTTTTCGCAGTTACCCTCCTTTGTATCGGAGATTCAGAGAAACCGTTTGTTGTCCTCTTCTCCTTTTGGCGATTCCCTATTTGATATGTCTGTGCTTTCTGAGGTTTTGAAGGAACATTAAGGTGATACCTCTTCCCAAGCTCACTGGGCCTTATCAAGGGCTTTTTCCTCTGGTCTTCCTCCCGTTCCTTCAAGGAGTAAGCGTAAGTTTAGTGCCAGATCCGTGCCTTCTGCTCCAGCCCAACAACCTCCTCCTCCTGGCTCATTTTTCCAGAGTACATCTCAGGTTTCTGGCACCTCAGCTTCCTCCTCTGGTGCCCACTCTTTGAAACGTGGGAGAGGTTCTTGGTGTGGCTCTAAGGGCAGGGGAAGAGCTCAACCTCCAGGAGGACCTTCTTCTTCTTCCTTGTCTCTGTGTAAGAATTTTCGGAAGTAGGAGTCATTTACCTTGCCCGGAGACCGCAGTAGGAGCTTTTGTCTCTCGCCATTGGTCAGCTTGGCAGGAGAGAGCAGTGGATGCTTGGTAGAGGAGGTCCTGAAGGTAGGTTACGAGATCCCTTTTGTTTCGAGACCTCCACTTTCCAATTGTCCTCTTGAGTTCACTCAATCAGGGGTCAAGCCTTGGGAGCTTTTGGCTCTCTTGGAGAAGGATGCTATAGAGCAAGCTCCTCCTTCTCCCGGGTTTTTACTCACGGGTGTTTGTAGTTCTAAAGGCCTCGGGTGCTTGGCGCCCCATCATAGATCTTTCAGTCTTGAACAAGTTCATTCTAAAGTCCAAGTTCAGGATGGAGACAGTTCAGACTGTTTTTTCATCCGTCAGGAGGGGAAACTGGATGATTTCCATTGACCTGCAGGATGCCTATCTGCAAATCCCCATCCATCCGAAGAGCAGACCTTGCCTTCGGTTTATCACAGACTCCTGAGTTTTCAAATTCAAGACCCTTTGTTTCGGCCTCACCACTGCTCCACAGGTCTTTTCTTGGGTGATGGCTTCTGTTACGGCTATTCTTCATCAGTTAAATGTATGGATGCTTCGGTGTCTGGACGATTGGCTAGTCCAGGCCGAATCTGTAGAAAAATGTCTCTGGTCGAGGGAGATAGTTCTGTCTCTTTGTGTCGAGTTGGGCATTCGTGTCAACTTCAACAAGTCCAGTCTAATCCCTTGCCAGATCATGACTTATCTGGGGATTGTTTGGAATTCCCAGATTTTGAGGGCTTTTCCCACTCCGAAACGAATAGACAAGCTTCTAAGTCTGGTCGAAGAATTTTTGTCCTCCGTAATGCAGCCAGTTTCCCTTTGGAGGATTCTCCTGGGCCATTTGTCATCCCTCATCCAACTGGTTCCCGGAGGTCGTCTCAGAATGAGGTCCCTTCAGTCGACACTTCGCCAGTCGTGGGATTTCGTGTCCGAGGACATGATAGTCGCCGCCTCTCCACAATGTCGGAAGGATCTCCATTGGTGGATGCAAGTTCACCGCCTCAAGTCAGGGACATCTCTTCTTTCAGTTCCACCGGACCTAATGTTTTGGTCAGACGCCTCGGGTCAAGGTTGGGGCGCGCACCTGGGCTCTGAAGCTGCTTCAGACCTTTGGTCAGAGGAAGAGAAGATCATGTCAATAAATTGGAGGGAACTAAGGGCAGTGTACGTAGGCCTTCTTTCATTTCAGGATCAACTGTTGGAGTCAGTTGTCGCGATCTTCGTTGACAACACCACAGCAGTCTCGTACTTAAGAAACCAAGGTGGCACACAGTCAGACCTTCTCACTCAAGAAGCGCGATCAATCCTGTGTTGGGCAGAAGACAGGGGGATTACATTGGTCCCTCAGTTTATCCTGGGCCATCACGTCTTAGCAGACGCCTTGTCGAGACCTAACGAAGTTCAAGGGTCGGAATGGACACTTTGCCAGGAAGCCTTCGACAGCCTCAGGAAGAAGTGGCCTGTCACAGACGATCTGTTTGCCACCCCACTGAATTTTCAGTGCCAGATCTTCTTCGCCCCTTACCAGACTCCTCAGAGTGCCGGGACAGACGCTCTTTTGCAGGACTGGGAGGGCCTTCAAGCATATGCATTTCCTCCGTTCCCTCTGGTGAGGTCAGTCCTCAACAAAGTGAGGGCAACCAAGCATCTGGATCTCACCTTGATTGCCCTCTTCTGGCCACAGGAGTGGTTTCCCGACACCTACTAGAAGCTCTGGTGGAGCCCCCCATTCGTCTGACAGAGAGACCAGATCTTCTCAAACAACCCCATTTCATACATTCAACTTACCGGTCAGATATATACTTAGCTATAGACTCCGTCGTCCCGACAGAAATTCGAATTTCGTGGCACACGCTACAGGTAGGTAGGTCAGGTGATCTACCGTCCCGCCACTGGGTGGCAGGAATAGGAACCATTACCTTCAAGAACCAGATTTTCTCTGTCGCCCGTATTGTAAACATAGGTTTGCGGTACCTCCTGACTTGATTTTTGTGTTTCATCGCCATCGATCTTCTGGGATGGCTTTTGCAGGGAAGTACTGGATCTTTGGTTCGGCATACGCTTTTATTAACTTTTATTAACTTTTTAATGAATTTTACTTCAAAAATTTCGAAGAATAGATGACGTGTAACTACCGAAGTTTTCGGTAGACACTCACATAGTTTGCAAGAAAGGGTAATATTAATATATATTCATAATACGTTTAATAAATGTTGTAATTTGATTGAGGAATATAAACTAATTTCTTCCTTTAGGAAGTCAGAGAAAAGCTTATTACTAGAAATGCTTCTTTTAGAAGTTTAATAGCTCTCGTACTAACGAGCAGTTAGAGTATTAATAGTAATAGTAGTTTTGTATCCTCATCACCTTCTTACTTCACAGAACTACAAATTCATAGTGCAATTTGAAGATAAAGGAATATAGCTCTAAATGCGAGCTATTAAAAGGTAAGAAGTGATTATAGTGTTCCCCTTTGCAATAGAGGGTGCGTCTGATTGGCTCTGTCTCGCTCCCAGGCCTAGACCTCTTTCAAGCTCCCTGGCCCAGAGGAGAAGGAATGTTGAAAGCCGTACGGAGGTTATGGAGAATCCCCACCGATCAAGCGTCTCCTCGGCAGAATCTGTAGAACGTCCCAGACTGCCAAGGATAGCCATTGGAAAGGCATCCTAAAACAGTGTGTTCCCCTTATTTATTATTCCTCCTTGGCAGATAAGGAGAAGGAAGATTCATCGACGAAGATTTCATGAAGATGCAAGATAATCTCGTTATGGGTATTAAAACCTCAGAAGGAAGTTTTACTGCCAATCAAGATGTCCCGTCCTTTGGACTTACACAGGATAATATTGGTTCGATACGGACAGAGACCAACCATAATTGAGGATCCAAACAGGCGCGAGGAGCCTACCTAAAGAAGAGGCAGGCGCCAGTTAGGCAAGAATCACCAGTCTACGGGAATCCTTTAGAGACTGAAACATCTCATGCTTTCCAATATAGAGCTGCGAAGTCACTCAGTCCCTCACAGATTAGAAGTCCTTCTCATTCAGAAGAAAAGGGAGGGCTACTCAAATTAAAGGAAATTTCAGAAGACGACGTTCCAACAAGGGAAGGTATATCAAATTATAAGATTCTTACAGCACTTCTTCTTATTTTATATGGAGATTCTCTGACCCAGGCTGCGAGAACGAGTCACAAAAAGGCTCCAGCTAGGCTCTAGCCAGACGCCAGGAGCCAGCCAGGCGCCAAGCGCCAGTCAGGAGCCTCCCAGGCGCCAGCCAGGCACCAGGAGCCAGCCAGGCGCCACCCAGGCGCCAGGAGCCAGCCAGGAGCCTCCCAGGTGCCTTACAGACCTTACAGACCTTACAGTTCGTTCGGGTTGCCCCAGGTCCCTCAGTGTGAGGCACCTCTAATGTCTACCAGAGAGTTGTTAGTACATCTTCCGGTATATTTTGCATCTTCCAATCTTGGATGGTCTGGGATGCAGTTTAGATATTTGTCGAGCTTATTCTTAAACACATCTACGCTCACTCCTGATATATTCCTCAGATGAGCTGGCAACGCATTGAATAGACGCTGCATTATCGATGCTGGTGCGTAGTGGATTAATGTCCTGTGTGCTTTCCTTATTTTTCCTGGTATTGTTTTGGGCACTATTAATCTACCTCTGCTTGCTCTTTCTGATATTTTTAGTTCCATGATATTTTCTGTTATTCCTTCTATCTGTTTCCATGCCTGAATTATCATGTAGCGTTCTCTTCTTTCCCTTTCAGACTATATAATAATGATTGTAGTCTTTCCCAGTAGTCAAGGTCCTTAACTTCTTCTATTCTAGCTGTAAAGGACCTTTGTACCTCCTCTATTTGTGCGAAATATTCCTTTTGATAGTGTGGGTACCATATCATATTGCAATATTCAAGTGGACTACGAACATATGTTTTATAAAGCATAATCATGTGTTCAGCTTTTCTTGTTTTGAAGTGCCGTAACAACATTCCCATTTTTGCTTTACATTTTGCCAAAAGAATTGCTATTTGATCATTGCATAACATGTTCCTATTCATCATCACACCAAGGTCTTTAACTGCTTCCTTATTTGTGATTGTCTCATTATTAGGTCCCCTATATGCATATAGCTTTCCTTCTCTGTCTCCATAATTTATTGATTCAAATTTATCAGAGTTAAATACCATCCTATTTTCCTCTGCCCAATCATATACTTTGTTAAGGTCTCTTTGTAGAGCGTTCCTATCTTCATCACAAGTAATTTCTCTACTTATTCTTGTGTCATCAGCGAAACTACTCACTACCGAATCCTTAACATTACTGTCTATGTCTTCAATCATAATAACAAACAGTATTGCAGCTAACACCGTACCTTGTGGCACACCGGATATTACCTTGGCTTCATCCGATTTCTCATCGTTTGCAATAACTATCTGTTTTCTGTTGTGTAAAAATTCTTTTAACCATCTTCCTACTTTATCTTCTTCGTGCTTGGAGATAGAGTGCACCAAGAGTCTCCTCTTTGAGATTTATCACAAGATCAGTTGTTTCCTGACGGATGCAAGATGTCGCACAGGCGGCCGTCGCCCGTGTCAGGATGGACTGAGATTGTGGGAAGTTTCTAGCAAGAACAAACTTCTCATGACAGGGAATATAGTGGTCGCATAAGCGACTTCATCTCTGTCAGGAGGGTTTGTTTTGGAGAGAAATTCTTTGCAAGATCAACCTTCACCTGACAGGTATTCAGATGTCGCACAGGCGAACGTAGCCCTTATCAGGATGGAGCTGGTACTGCTTAAAAGCCCTTTACTTTGTGAAGAGAGGCTCTCTCCTCAAGTGACTCACTCTTCTCCCAACATTATGAACAAGAGATGGAAGATATATTAGACTAGGAAGTCAATGAGGGTGCAGGTCTTTCAGATTA
>NC_061103.1:49311554-49338188 GCF_015104395.2 Macrobrachium nipponense
CATGGTGAAGAAGGTAGACAGCACATGGAGGCCCTGTGGCAACTACTGATGCCTCAACTTTGTCACCATGCCCAACAGCTACCCCTGCCGAACATGCAGGACCTAACTGGGCCCCTACATGGAATTACTTTTGGCATAGCTGGAATTACGGCCATTAAATTCTTGAACAAGGTGGTTAGGCAGTAACTACTGTGTGTCAGGGGGGTAGGCCCGCCTGCCCGGATGTAAACACTCCACTTTGCCTTTTAGCCCAGGTTCAGATTGAGGAGTGGCATGAGGTGGGCATAAATGTAAAGGACCTCAGGTTTGTATAGTTAGGAAAAATACAATTTACTTTCAAAGATTGTGATTTGTTCCTAGCACGATGTACAAAACCCTCGTCCTTTACATGAGAAAGACTGATTGGTGCGAGGAATGTGGAGTGAGCCTCTAGAACTGACTGGAGTTCTGCACACCTGGGCTATTCCTCCTGGTCGTAAGAGAGACGAGGAGTGCCCTGCCTCTGACAACTTGATTGGAGTATAGGAGCTGCATGGTCTGAGCCTTTTCGAAATGAGTGAGGAATTGTAACTCATTTGAAAAAGGCCTGGGAAGAATAGTAACTCATCTGAAAAAGGGCTGGGAAGAATATTTAATGTTGGAGGCATTAATGCAAAGTTCTGGGAAAGGTTTGCATTATTGCCAGTCTCCTTCTTCCCTTTGCTAGAGGAAGGAGTGGGATTGCTTCTATGATTCAGATGAGAAAAATAGAAAGGAAGCTCTGTGTGTAAGCTTACTGCATCAATCGCCTGACCAGCTGGTGTAAGTTCGAGTCCTATCCTCAACCTGAAGGAAGAGGAGTGGAAGGATGAGGAGGGGAAAGGTGGAGAGGCCAGTCACTCTTGCATCCTTCTTACCTCTAGAGCCGCACACCATAGGCGAGATGCAACTTGTCCTGTTGGAGGAGCCAGGTAAGCAAACACAACTTGCGAGCATCCACCACCGGTCCAAGGAAAGGAGGTTCCAAGGACCTGTGGGCAGACCTGAAGGAAGAAAGATATAAATATGGTCACAATGAGACCTCATATATCTTCCTATCTGACATATCTTCGGAGTGATGAAATGTATCCATCCACTGGATTATCCAACTGCAGAGAAGTCTCTCATGGTCTTGTAAGACTCGGAGAAAGATTGTGTCATTGGACACTTCTGCATAGGAAGTGCCTCGATGGCGTGGTTGGTATGGTGTTTGCGTCCTACCCCGGTGGTTGCTGGTTCAATTTTCGGCCATTCCATTGGGGAGTGAGAGATGTGTATTTCTGGTGATAGAAGATCACTCTCGACGTGGTTCGGAAGTCACGTAAGCCATTGGTCCCATTACTGAATAACCGCTGCTTCCAAGCAACATAAAAACACCATACAAACAAACAAACTTCTGCAGTGGCAGTCTGCAGTGGATAAAGACACCGACACTCCATGATGGGTGTCGATCCTTTATGGGTACAGCAACATACAAATAGGACAAAGTAATGATTGATCTGGATCAACCAATACCAAAGTCCACAGCGTAGTTCATGACGGGCCTCGGACTCTTCAATAGATGCTGACTGACTGCGCTCAGTGTGCTGTCATGCATCCGACACGTAGTCACACCATGACACCTGCCTTTTGAAGGCTCATGCTGAGAACAACCATACAAATTGTCTATCTTGTTTGCCACCAATGTTGGGAGACAAGCTGATGTTTCTCTCAAGGCATGCGTACTTCAGACATAGTCACTTGCCTTCTAGAGACCGAGGTCCCTGTGATGGCTAGACAGAGGTTTCTCATCAGTAGTTGACTCTCAACTAAGGAGAAACAATACTATATTACTAGTGAATGACTAAGGTGAATGCGGACCTACATCTTCACAATTGAATCAAGAGAAGTAAACTCAAGATTCTGATCACAGAAAAAGTCCCGTTGATAACACCAACCAGTGAAGACGGCTTTAATACCTGTTGTTTTACAGAGGACTGAAAGAGCTAACCCATTATTTCATTGGTGTTTGGTGAGAAAATCGGAGTTTGCAATGAAAGCAGTCTTTCAGTAATGAAAACACAAGGATTGTACTGCCTGAAGAACTGCTTCTCATGGGCTGGATCAGGGAGACGTTTCTATTTACTTTGGAAGCAGAGCTGGCAGGGTGGGGAACAGGCAAAGTCTTCTGTTATTCATTTACAATTCGAACAAAGAATAATTGAACACCTTATGAATTATGAAATGTATATGAGAAGCAAACTCAGATAGCAGCGGCAGGTGAGATTAAGCAGAAGACTAGGCCACAGACTTCTGTTACAGTGGGGTAAACAGGAAGATGATAACAAGTCTAGTGAGATATATCCGTCTGAAAATTCTCACAACAGCAAAATGTGATGCGTGAGAGATGGGCATACCATGTATGCGAGAATTCCAGCCAACCAGAGACCTAAGTCTGTGATTGCCGGGCAGAGATTCGAATTGGTAGTCAATCCTCGACAGAGGAGAAATAATACCAAATCACAATATCTCGGAGTGCAAGCAGTACTGACTGAGGCAGCACCATACACCGCTTGCTCAACTTCTTTATCATCCTGAGTTACCAGGTATTCCATTCCATGAAAGAATGCGTTCGGCTAGAACCATCGAGTGCAAAAAAAGATACACTCGAGCATTTGTATTTTAACTGAAATGGGGGGAGGGAAAAAACCCTCCTATTTGGTGATAGTGTAAATGCTGTGGTACTGTTGGCAAACAATACCACTAGTTATCTCAAAATCAAAAACCGGTGACTCTTGGGAGGCCTGAAAGGCCGTCCCGAGTTCTAGGTCAATTAGAGAAGATACTATTTGCCTTGGTCACATACCAGAAGAGTTAACTAACAGTTATGTGCCTACTACTCAGACAATGTAACTGATAACAGAAGATTATCGCGAGAGAAATATATGTAGTATATTTGTAGGTTCCTGTACATCTCACTCCAACCTAATTCTTCTTCATTCAAGGAAGAAGAATAAGGACTAGAAGCAGACCTCCTTCATTCTCTAATGAAGAGAGTGAAGGTGAAGTTTTCCTGAAGGACGACTTCTAAGGTGATAACTTGGATACCGAAGACAACCAGTTCAAGCCGAACTGGATGTTCCCAAAACAGTAACACTGGAGAGGCATTCAAACCTCTCAGTGCTATCCATCCTGAACAGATTGATGTATGTTCGGTTTAAGACCCTAGGATTGAACCAAAAACATAGTCTCTCAGGTTCAAATTCCTAGAAGTAGACTCCACAGAATTCCTCTTATTTCCTTTTTCATTCTGATATATCCAGGACATAAAGGAAAAAACACAGGAGGATTGACTGTTATTGCCTGGCTCTTCTCTGTATCTCGGGGTTGACTGCGTCCTGAGGCGATGGACCGTCAGGCCCATCATGGATGAGCCCCTCTCTAGACACTCTTCCTTCAGCAGGAAGAACCTTGCCAGCTCCCAATGATCTCCTCTAACCACATGAGTGTATGACCTGTCCAGTCCTAAGACTGAACCAGGCACATAGGATCTCGTGGCTGGACTGAGAGATTGATTGATTGTGTCTATCAAATCTGGTGTCACAACATCTGGGTAATTGACACCGAAATTAATTAAATAGAAAAAAATTAAGTTTTAAATAAATTTCATATAAAAATATCTATAAATATATATATAGTGTTTATATATAAAAGTTCTACGTAGACGATCTATGTATAATTTAAATTTGGTGAGGAGGCCTGCCTCCATCATAAATTTATATAACTGCTCTATATACAATCCTTTCCAAGAATTGTAGATAGGATAAAATTACCTACTCTGTCACGACCCCAAGACAGGAACCTGTCTCAAATTCCCGAATCTGGGACATTCAATCAACAAATGTTTCACAGTCAAGGGCACAGTAAAGTTCTCGCAAAACGCAGGATTTTCACGAGACAATCAAGAACCCATGTGTAAGTCTTTATGTCCATCCTCAATCTGCACAACATCGTTTCTTGTCTCCTTGCATATATGGATATGACCAAGGAGACACCGATGAAGTGATACTGCACATTTTTTTATTAGTTAAAATATCCTCCCGCTGGGACTGCCAACATTTTTTAATTCTCTGACTGACCTACTAGAGGATACAAATCCCAATATGGTAGTAGGTATCTTGTGGTTCTGGGGAGCTGACCGCAGACTTTGCAAGTTGGTCAGCTTTCTCATTCCCAGCCACCCCAACATGGGAAGGCACCCAACAGAACTTTATTTCTTTCCCTCTTCTTTTTAGTAAAAGCAGCCATTCCAATATATCTAAAATCAGAGGGTTTAGAGGGTTAAAAGATTCCAGCGACTGAAGAACACTTCTTGAGTCACAATATATAATAAAATTATTTTCATTCCGAATTAAAACTTCCTTTAAAGCCTTTAAAATTCCATATAATTCTGCTGTAAAAATCGATGCAACAGATGATAACCTGCAGCTTCTCTCTACATCAGGGAAGGGTACACCAAGCCGATGCCATCATCTGACTTTGAGCATCCGTGAAAACTGCAGTGGAGTTATCATGTTGCAAAGAGTGTTCTAAAAGTATTGACCGCATGGCCTCACTGGACAATTCTGTCTTGGTAAAATTAAAATATCTACAAAATTTTACCTCTGGAAAGTTCCAGGGGGGACTAACTGAATATTTTGCTGGTAAAATCTCAATTCTTGGCATATTTAATTCACGGACAATAAAATTTACTCTAAAAGCGAATGGATGAAGTTGCTTGGGGTGACTTTCATAAAACTGCCAATGCCTTTCATTTCTCATACAAATGCTGGTTAAAGATTTGGGTAGCCTCTGGAATCTACACCAGCTGCGAACCAGCAGACGCTTGTAATGAAGATCCAGTGGCACCTCATCAGCATCTACAAGCATGCTCTTGGTAGGAGATGATTTAAATGCTCCAGTACACAACCGTATTCATTGCTTTCAAGCATTTTGCCTTAATATATTTCAGATGTGGAATTCAGGTCAGCTTGCTATCAAAAATCAAACCAAGAAACCTTGTTTCACCAACACATGGAATTCTCTGCCTATGATGAACATATCTGGATCAGGGTGGATTCCCCTTATACGACAAAAGTGCATAGTTACCGTTTTACTGGCAGAAAATCTAAAACCATTAATCTCAGCCCACTTTACTAAATTATCAATGCAGAGCGAAGGCGGCGTTTCAGCCACTGCCATCCTTGATGCTGCAAAGGAAATCGATAGGTCATCAACAAAAAGGGTATATGTTATATCTGGGGAATTATTTAGAAACCCATTGATTACCAAGGCGAACAAGGTTACACTTAAAACACTTCCTTGTGGTACTCCTTCTTCTTGATTGAACACATCTGACATTGTTGCTCCAACCTGAACCTGAAATATCCTATTTAAAAAAAAAAAACCTTAATAAAGAGGGGCAAATTGCCTCTCAGGTTACATTCATAAAGGACCCTTAAAAAATGCCATATCTCCATGTTGTATCATAAGCCTTCTCTAAATCAAAGAACACAGTGATGTGATGCTGCTTGTTGGCAAAAGCTTCACTTAAATTGAAGATTCCATTCGTATCAATACATCAATTGTGGAGTGCATACTCCAAAAACCACACTGAGCAGGAGACAGATATTTATCTCTTTCCAAGTACCACATCAATCGTGTGTTCACCATTTTTTCCATGATCTTACACAAACAAGATGTCAATGCAATAGGACGATAATTTTCTGTCTTGAATGGATCTTTTCCAGGTTTCACAAATGGCAGTAATTTTAACTTCTCCCAAAGCTTGGGGAAGATATGTTCTCGGTAAATTCTGTTAATTAGGCTTAATATGAAAAGTCTGGTATTTTCAGGGGTATGCTTAATCATTGAATATGTTATATCATCCAGTCCAGGAGCTGATTCATTACATTTATTCAAGGCTGATTCAAATTCTCTAATAGTAAAAGGAGCATTGTATTGCTCAAGTTTTAAGGTATTAAAATCAATTTCGACCTGTTCCATTATCCGTCTTTGAGATGAATTGGGTCTATCATCATTTTTCTTTGCAACATTAGCAAAATGATTAGCAAACTCATTTGCCACTAACTGGGGGTCTGCTACCTCACAACCATTGATCTTGATAACTGGAGGTTGACAAGAAGTGAACTTGCCTGCTATTTTTCTAACTGAGAGAAGTGCACTCATCATGATACCAACTAATCACCTCGCTCCTCCCAGTGTATCTGCCGAGGAGGTTGAAGGAACAGGTGAGGCAAATCTGACGCTCCTGCTCTGTCTACTGGCAGAACTGGTGGATGGGGAGGGCTGCAAGTGATCACCAACCCGCGGTGATGACTGGTCCGCAGGTCTGGACCCTGGGGAGAGGTGCCGGTCCAAGGACGGTAGCGCCGATCTCTCGCATCAGGTTAGCTGCAACCAGCTGTCTGGACTGTCTGATCATGCTGGTGTGATCGACAGTCGGGTGATGGGCAGCGTCCATCAACGCGGTGAGACCGAGCACCATCCTCACGACGCATCACGGTCCCAGAAGGAGCTGAAGCTGCTCCCGTGGACCTGGGGGACTCCTCCCAGTCTCGCCTCGTGAACGGTCCGATGGGACCATCACATCAACCCTGGGTATCGGACGATCATTACGAGAACGATCACCGGTCAGGCAAGAGTCACCTGGGCGACTCTTACCATCCTTCCACCCCGGGTTCCAGAGTCCTGGCGGTGAGCATGCTCAGCGGCCTGGATTCTGGCTGCACGGTCCCCAGCAGGCGACTGTACACTTGGAGACTCTCGCTGGTGAGCACCTGAGACGGTTCCCGCTCCAGAGGTGGAACCTCTAGAACCGGAAGCAGAGGTACCGGCAGTAGCTGGGTACCTTTACAGTCCCCGCCTTTCTCTTCCCTGAGGAAGGATAGATGGTTCACGTTCCCGGAGGAATGGTAGGACCAACGGAAGGCCCACCTGTCTCACCGGGACGATGAGACAGACCCTTAGAAGTCTCTGTGCAAGACTTCTTGAGGGGGTGGGGGGTGAGACCGCCTTCTTCTTTGCCTGGGGAGCCTTGGAAGGAGAAGTGGAGGAGGCAGCAGAAGACAACGACGAAGATGAAGAAGATGACAATGACACCTTCCTCTTCTTGGACTTCTTCTTCGCCAACTCCATCAGGACAGCAGAAAGGTCTCCCATCCAGGACAGGGCTGTGGTGGCTTTCGAAGCAGCAGGCCCCAGCACGGCCTGGGAAGGAGAACCTGACAGAGCAGCAGCCCTTCCATGGGCAATATCATCGGGAATACCTGTTGCCCGAGTGGAACACTCGTTGCCCAGTTGTTTGGAAATCTCAGAAAACCAAATCACCCTGCAAATGCTAGAAATTCTAGGAATTTAATGGCTTTGCGAGACTCCACTTTCGTAATAACAATTACCGGGAACATCTGTCTCGACAGTGTTTGGAAATTACAGAAAAACCATAACACTGAAAATGCCAGAAATTCCAAGGAATTCGAGAATTCAGCAAAATTCCCAGTTATTGTAGTAACAATTATCAGGAATTCTCGTCTCCCCCAAGTGTTTGCAGATCGTAGAAGACCAAAACACTCGGAGAGTGCTAGAAATTCCAAAGCATTTTAAGCGCTCGGCAAAACCCCTGAATTTCATCAGACGATCATCGAGTGGGGGCCCTCCTCCAGTAGGACCCAAAGGTCCCTCCAGGAACGTAGTCCCCCAACGCTGAATCATACGGAGAGCACTCTTGTAGGAGCCCTCCTATTCACCTCGCCCCTCCCGGTGTAGCCATAGGAAGTAGAGGGAATGGGGTGGAAAACTGTGGACCTTCTCGCTCGCCTTGTTAGTGGAACTAGCAGGAGAAGTGAGTCACGGGCAGCCATCAACCTGCAGTGATGGCCACACCGCAAGTCTAGGAAAGCATTACCGTCTGGAGAAAACACTTTCGTGAGGAGGGTTATGAAACTCTCATATGGCAGGCGAAAGTCTGCAGCCACTGAGACTCGTGACCGTCGTCTGGGTGGGGCTGATTGTGCACCTGACAGGATAGAGCTGATACCATCCTCCGATGTGTCCCAGTCCTCGTTGAGGCTGAAACCTCTCAAGAGGACCAAAAGGGGAGCCACGCTGGTCTCTGCATGCACGGTCCAGCGGGACCGTCAACGTCAACCGTGGTGATGGCTGCTCTAGCGAGTCTGGGAAAGCATTATCATCTGGAGAAAACATATTCCCATGGAGGGCTATGAAACTCTCTTATGGCAGGCGAAGCGTCTGCCACCACTGAGACCAGTCGGTCATGAAAACATGACCATCATCTGGGTGGGGCTGAGCTGTCTGGGTGGGGCTGAGTGTGCACCTGCTTGGAGAGAGCCAATACCGTCCTCCGACTCGTCCAAGTCCTTGTCAAGGCTGAAATCTCTCCAGAGGACCGGATGGGGAGCCCCTCCACCGGTCTCCTGCCATGCACAGTCCCTTGGGACCGTCACATCACCCTAGGAACCGAGCAATCACCACGAGAGTAATGTAATTACCGACAAGTTGGGAGTCACCTGAGCGACTCGCTCCTTTCTTCCACCCCGTGCCTGAGTCATAACGGTGAGAGGACTCAGCGTCACTGACTCTGGATCTGGATGCACGCAAATCCAAAGATTTACGCACACTTGGGGACTTGCGAACGACCATCTGGCATGGAACTAGTCCTAGGGGCAGAACCTCTAGGACTAGGAGCAGAAGTGCGAACTAAAGTTTGCACTTCTATGGCTCCCGACACGCTAGGCCATGGGGACAGCATAACAGTTCCCATTCCCAAAGGAACGGGAGAGCCAGCGGAAGAACCAACCACCTCCTCAGTTTGAGGAGGCAGACGCTCAGAAGTCCCGTAACGAGACTTTTTAGGGGGAGACTACATTCTCCTTCTACGGCAGGGAGCCTTAGAAGTCAAAGGGGTGGAGACAGATGAAAATATGATGATTCCAAAGAGGAGGATGATGACACTTGACAAACTCTTCCTCTTCAATTTCTCCAAATTCTGCGAGACTTCCTCTACAGGATGAGGTATATTTATCATTAGGAATACTTAATAATCACAGGACAGCAGCAAAGGCTTTGTCCAGTGATGCAACTCCAGGATAACAGTGGTAAATGAATATGATTTCCAGCAGGGGGTCATTACACACACTCAAGGACCAATATCACAGCATGCTACGAGTCACAGGTACAATTCCAAGGTTAGGATAACCAACACAAAGAGCTATCCAACCATATAGTACTGCTGTAATCAACTATCACCACTGTTAGTCTGTAAAATAAAGAAAATATGATTTAAAGTAATAAGGATACTCCTCTCACATACAAGGGCACCGCCCTCCGAAATGAGAGGAGATCCCCAAACACCAACACCACACACTCCCTCTTCTACCTTCGTCCGATAGCTAGCGAAAGGAAGAACGAGAAGAGGAATTACCAGAAAAAACAAAGGACAAACCTCTGAAGTTCCCCTCGGTAATTCCTAAAGTGTAAGCGTAAATTTTGAATGAATACATGTCTCAACTTTACATTAAAGGGCGAAAATATGTACTATTACCCATGTTGGCATACCTTTGCCGCCAACCCTTAACACAAAGTAGAAAGGCGGCTATCAAGGCTATCATAAAAAGTGGGTTTGCATATTAATTTTTAAATTCAATCAGTTATTAATATCAAACACAGTATATACATATTTATTAAAAAATTTAAAAATGAAATATCCCACCGGGAAAATGATCAACGGCCAGTCAGCAAGAGCTCACAAACACATGTCTTCATCAAAAGACTGGGTGAAAGAAAAGTGGAGTGTTTACATCCAGGGAGGTGGATATCATGTAGGAACAAATCTTACTTCCAGGTTCCCATTCATCCCAAGGATGTCCCGAAGATGGCAATCATTATACCCTCCAGTGGGAAGACATTCCCTTCGGTCCTTCCAAGACATTGCTCCTCTGCGACACCAGCATGCCCGGCTGCCCACGCTCCCCTCCTAGTGAAAGCTGTATTCGATGTGATACACAGCCTCTCGCACCCGTCGCCCCGCACGACAACCAGACTCATGATGGAGAAGTTCGTGTGGCACGGCATCAAGAGGGACTCCTGAGGATGGGCCTGGAACTGCATTGCATGCCAAAACAGCAAGATAGGAAGGCACACCGAATCAGGAATAGGCACCTACCCTCAATCCAGGCGGAGGTTCGGGCACATACATGTGGACGTTGTTGGCCCCCTCCCCACATTTGATGGTGCCAGATACCTCCTGATGGTGATCAACTGGTCCACCAGGTAGCCAGAAGCCACCCTGATGTCAGAAGCCACCGCCGACACCTGCGCCGAAGCTCTCTATCCAGTTGGATCAGCCGCTTCAAAGTGCCAGACAATATCACAACCGACCGGGGAACCACCTTCACCTTGGAACTCTGGACCGCCTTGGCATGCCTGATGGGAATAAAACATCACACCACCACAGCCTACAACCCTGCAGCCAATGACATGGTGGAGAGAACCCACCACTCCCTCAAGGCCTCCCTGATTGGCACACTGCATGAGCCCCGACTGGAAGGCACAATTACCGTGGGTACTCCTGGGCCTCCGCACCACCCCAAGAGCCAACAGTGACCCCTCACCAGCAAAGAAGGTCTACGTGGAGACTTTGACAGTGCCCAGGAGAATTTTTCCCCGGCGACAATGACGACTTCAACGTCCCCCCTGTCAAGACTCCGCACAGCTGCCCAGATATTCATCCCCTGCTGGGAGACCTCCGACAGAAGGAAGCAGTTTCGACCAAGGACCCTGGACTCATGCAAATATGTCTTCATAAGGAAGGATGCCACTCACTCACCCTTAATGAGACCCTATCGAGGATTGCATTGAGTCATTCGCCAAGCGGAGAAGGTGTTCCTCGTCTCGATCAATGACTGCGAGCACTGGGTCTCAATAGACAGGCTGAAGCCCACTTTGACAAAGACGTTCCCACAGAAAGCTCCCGCAGAACCCTGCCTGGGAACAACCCCGCCGAAGCCCACCAGTGCCCCCAGACGTCGCTGAGGTTGCCCAAGAACAGCAGTCGAACCCCCCAGGTCCACCACCAGGTGCGGCATCCTGCTGTCCGACTCGCCAGAAGATGAGGACCCCAAGGATCCCTCGACAGATGGCATCACGCACCCGTGGACTCCTCCAGCCCCCAGCAAGATTCAGTTGGTCATCAGCCAACGATTATTACCTAATCATTGTCTTGGGGGAAAAGTATTTCTAAGGACGACATTTTAACCAGTGTCTGTCCTTTTGTATTATATAATTTTATCATATATCAAAATGTAGAGTAATTCACAGCCTTTCCGCCGATATATATATCACAAACAAATGTATTCTCCATGCTCAGTTATATGTATATTTATAGGTGCGAGAAAGCACAATCTCAGTGGGGGCTCCATCCCTTTTGTATGTGTGTGCATGATGGACACTACGTCTCCGTCCGCACAGCCTCCTTATATACAGCTGTCTCTGTACAATAAGGTTAGTAAGAGTTTCTCCTTGTATCAGTCCAGTCCTCACATCACCGACACATGCCAAGTTTTGCTGACTGCCACCAAGAAGCTTCAGGATGCTAAACAAACATTTGTAGAAATGGAGAAGATGGGTATTTGCAAAAAGGCATCAAGCCTATGGGCGTCCCTCCTTTACATGGTGAAGAAGCCAGACGCTTCCTGGAAGTCCCTGTGGGAAACTATTGTCAATTGAACCTGGTGACAAAGCCTGACCATTAACCCCTGCCAAACATGCAGAACCTGACGGGAGCCCTACACGGTGCCAAAATATTTACTAAAATGGATCTACTTAAATCGTATTTCCAGGTGCCAGTACATCCCTACAATATTCTGAAGACGGCCATCATTAAGCCATTCAGAACATACACCTCCTCCTACCCCACCTTCAGCCTCAGGAACGCCGGGGCCACATTCCAACGACTGATGGACAGCATCCTTGGGGACCTACCTTTCCGCATCTACTACGTGGACAATATCCTGGTCTTCTCCAGTTCCTCGGGAGAGAACCTGGAACACATCCAGGCCATGCTGAAATGCCTTCAGGAGAACAGGTTGATCATCAGATTCAACAAGTGTTCCTTTGGTGTAAAGAATATGGACTTCCTGGGACATGAGGTCTCCCTGATGGGCGTCCACCCCATGACCTCCAAGGTAGAGGTGATAAACTCCCTGCAGGAGTTCCTCGGCATGTTCAACTACTACCAACGATTCATGCTGGACATTCCCCGTATCATGTCTCTTCTGAACAAGGTGCTGAAGGGGAAACTGAAGAAGCTGACATGGGAAATGCCACAGCAGAGGGCACTCGAGCAGACGAAGGCAGCCCTCGCCAGAGCCACCACCCTAGCCTACCAGGACCCTGAGACTTACAACTGATGCCAGCAATGTTGCCTGTGGAGCTGTACTGGAGCAGATAGTGGATGGGTCCCTTCACCCGCTTGCTTTTTTCAAACACAAGTTGAAACCACCTGAGACCCACTACAGTGCATTCGACAGGAACTGCTGGCAATCTACCAGACTGTGTGACACCTCAAATACCTCCTAGATGGCAGCCCCTTCACCAAACTGATGGACCACAAGCCTTTGATACTACATGCTTTCACAAAGGCAGGAGACGCATGGTCGGCAAGACAGCAGCGGAACTTGGCCACTATATCCGAATTTGGGTGCACTATCAGCTACGTCCCTGGGAAGAAGAACCTGGCAACTGACGCCCTGTCAAGGATTGAAATGAACTCAGTCCACCTGGGCATCACTACGAAGACCTGGTGAAGGAATGAGCCGCAGACCCCGAAACGCCAGCTTACTGCCTGGCACTCACCTCACTGAAGTGAAAGGATGTGCAGAGATGGGCAAAGAACTGCATACCATACCAAACAAGCAAGATCGCCTGGCACACGGAATCAGTCATCAGAGACTTCCCTCAACCACGAAGATGGTTCAGGCACATTCATGTGGACATTGTAGGACCTCTACCACAATCGGGGGGTGGGGGGTGCCAGATACCTCCTAACAGTCATAGACCGATCTACAAGATGGCTGGAAACAACCCAATGGCAGAAGCATCAACAAGCACCTGCATGGAAGCCCTACTATCAAGTTGGATAACTATCAAGTTGGATAAGCCGTTTCGGTGTGCCGGACGACATCACTATGGACAGGGGCTTCGCATTTCTGTCAGAACTCTTGGTCTCCCTGGCACGCCTCATGGGAACAACACTCCACGGCTTGACGGCATACAACCCCGTGACCAACGGAATGGTGGAAAGGCCCACCATTCATTAAAAGTGGCACTGATGGCACGGTGTATCAATGACACTGGAAGGCGCAGCTACCCTGGTTCCTGCTAGGACTTCGAACAGCACCAAAAGCAAATGGTGAGAAATCCCCTGCAGAAAAAGTCTACGGGAAACACTGGCAATACTGGGTGAATTCTTCCCTACAGAACCAGATGACTGAGATATGCCCCTCAGAAGACTAAAGGAAATAGCAAAGGAGTTTGCACCCTGCTGGAAGACTTTCATGGACAGGACACAACTACAGACCAGAAGGCCTAGAAACCTGCACACACGTCTTCCTGAGGGACGACTCCCGCTGCCCATCCCTGTTCAGACCTAAAGAGTCCCATACTGTCATCACAAGAAACTCCAAGGCCCACCTCGGGTGGGAAACTGGGTATTGTCGACAGATTAAAGCTAGCTTTCCTGATGGATAACGAAACCTGGGAAGAGATTGGCAGACGTCCGAGAATGCCTCAAACGAAGGAATCGAGGTCACAAGGCGTGGTTGAGGTCGTCCCAGGGGCCAGACAAAAGACAACATTCCGGCAGGCCTGCCAGACGATGGGTCTCACTATTTACTGAAACGGCCGAAACGGCCCACGAAACAACCGAAATGACCCTAAATAGGTTTGTTTTATAATTGTAAACTTGTTTAATTACTGTATATATTGTTTTATAATTGCAAACTTGTTTAAACAGGGCACTTGAAGATGAAGGTACAGTGATAAGAACAATTTAATTACTGGTATGTTTCAGACAAGTTAAACAATGAGAAGCACTTTCTTGTAATGTAGTCTACTCTGTTTTTTTTACATCTGTTCCATCCGCCTGTGGTGTTTGGTGCATGGAACACTGCCATCCCGTGTTTTAAATAATATCCAATTTCGAATATTAACGGTGTAATTTGCATACAGTAAATTATTAAAACACTTTTCAGTTGCAAATGTACACCCAGATATCCTTTTATTTACCTAAAACTTACACATGGTATAACTATTTAATGCCCGGGACGCAGTGTTACCATACATGACCACCACAGGCGGATGGACAGATGGAAAAAAACAGACTATAAGGTATAATATCAGACTATTGTGGTATGAGATAATATAAAATATTTTTTAAACTATTAACATAATAATTTACCATAATAATATTTGCATGCTTGGAAAGAGACTTCTCAAAGCTGTAACTACCATCTTCAGCTCTAACACATGATGTACAGTAAAATTTTAAATGCGAACTCTTACTCTACTCCTTCAGGAGACTTATCTATTAGTCACATTCTTAGCACTGTATGACATTTGCATTAACACACTCCTGACTACAAACACCACGGGGATACTTTGGCAGAGGGGCAAACTTGACTATGCTTTCGTATTTTGATAACAAATAACAGCAAGATACAACTAGCAGAATCTGAACCTTTTCAGCCCTTTTATGGTGATATGAGAGCACATGAACAACCACTGGCCAGGTAATTACAGGTAAAGTGGGAAGAAGCCCTGTTATCAAATTACTAAAAATAATAGTTTTGAAAATGGGCTGAAGCCTAGTCGGCTTAGCTGTTAACAGGGAAGCACGAGGAAGCTAAGGATGCCATTGATCCACTTTAATAACAATAATAATAGTATAATTGTTATTTAGGAAGCCCATCAAGATAGGTACTCTACTTGATTACTCTACATTGGCATGGTAGCCTACATAGCTAGTTGCTAAAACAAGCAGCCACCATACCCTACAATACAAAACAAATGTCAGCCGATGTCATGTTTAATTACTGTTTAAACAAGTTTACATTATAAAACAAATATACACAGTAATTAAACAAGTTTATAATTATAAAACAATCATATCTTGGGTTGCTTTGGTTGTTTCGTGGGCCGTTTCGGTCTTTTTGATTGTTACAGGAAATAGTGAGACCGCTTGACGACTCAACAGTCGAGACCGCCTCACAACCTCAAATATAAAGAACTCAGGGACGGCTCCCAACAAGATCTCGTTTATGGGCTGCTGAGGAACAAGAGCCTGTGTCAGCATAAGGCTGGCTTAATCCATCATCATCATCAAGATCTAGTGATTAACTGTACAAATCTTCCAATTATTAATTATTTATACATTATTTAATTATTCATTATTAATCATTGATAATTGTGGTGGAGGAGTACTTGTAAAGACCTTATTTACCCACTAATCATGATGTTGTATCTCGTGTAGATTGTAAAGACCTATGTCAAGACCTTCTTACCCATTAATCACAACAATCATACCAGAACGATCATACCAGCAGAAAACACGACAAAGATTATTGTACTTGCAGGCAAATGGTTAGGAAATTAGTATCACCCCCTATTTCTATATCAAAATGCCAAACCTTTAACACGAACTTACAACACAATGTCATCTGCCTGTAACAATGTGACGTTTTTCCATTTTAAACCATCAACATTGGCTGCTGGCCCGACATTGCTTCCAATGCTAAAATTGTGTTCAGGTGCGCACACATTGTGCAAAAACAGAAATTAGGGTTAAAAAAAGAAGCCTGCTAGGGCATGATATGCCAAGGCAAATTATCCTAGAATCTACAAAATCTCTATCACCTAGAAATATAGAATTTCTCTTCTGCCTTTATTTTAATCGCATTAGGTATGGTGCAAGTTAGTATTTCAGGTAACTGACATACAAGGGGATGGATAGATACCTAACTGTTATTGCACATTCATGCTGTACCCTCTGAAGTAAGGATGAGCTTGTGTGCACGGAACTATAATTTCCACTACCTCAGAGCCACGCCATACACTTAAACTACGACTTCATCATCAGTAAATCACTCTCCACTTCCTATTTCATAGCTGCATTTTCATATCCTGGATATTAAGGTTCCTCAGTTCTGCTACACAAGGCTAACGTGCCAACCCAACTCTTTCAAGGTTTTTCCCCCTTGGCTTTTATAACTTCCATATTACCCACACTCTTCATTATCCAACCTAGTCATTCTTTATATATAATAGACCAAACCAATCTAACACACACTGATCCATCTATTTAACATTGCTAACTTTTATATATCTTCATCTGTTTCTCAACCTGTCACTATATCCTTCATACTGAGCATATGACAGTTCATCTTTTCATCAACTTCCATCTTTGCTTTCATTCAATAATCAGACCTATCTTTGTTGGCCAAACAGTCCTTTGTTCATACATGGAACAAACCTTTGGTCTTAACAATAGGATATTTTCAGTGCAGCTGGTAAACTGGTTAATACAATCAGAGATTGTAAGTAAGGAATCTGTGAGATCTGGCAAGGCCTGCGCATATGAGGTGAGATCTAGTCGAAGACCATGTCTAAACCCTGTGATACCCAGTCTCTTCCTAATGTCCTCGGAGAGTAGACACTTACTCTTTGCTCTTCCTCCCAAAGCTGGTTGTGTTTTTGCCTGTGTTCTTTCTTTCCAGTGTGACTGAGTGTTTGTGTTTTGGATTATTGGCTTCCTCTGAAACTTCTTGTCCTCATCAGCTATGTGTCCAGGCATCCAAGGATTCCTTGCTCGAAGTTTTTAGTGTCTGTGGTAATGGACCAGCACACCACTTGCAGAGCTAACTTTTGCACTATACGAATCCTTGTCCGGATGTTTTACCTGGCCTAAGGTTCAGTGGAAGCTGATTTACAGGAAGAGGGAGCATCGGAGTTTCTACTCTTCCTGCTTGGGAAGGCTTTGCTTCTCCTAAGTGTAATGAGTCGTCAGCTCCTTCTCCTTTGTTTGTAGCTAATTCTGTTGTTCCTGTCCCCTTCCTTTTCTTCCATTGATTTGTCGATGGAAGTATCGGGAGTGCCACAGGCTGATGTTTTGTGTAATTTTACATCTTCTCCTTCGGGCTCCAATGCTCGTCCTGAAGGTGGGGAGGGTTCCTCATCACGATCTTGCCTTTCAGATTCGGAGTCTTCCAAATGGCGGTGGTTTGGGCATCGCTTGGGCTACGGGGTGCTCCCTCCTTGGAAGGCTTGCTGATGCATTTCATGGAGTCCTGCTCCCCCCCTCCCTAAGCTCCCACTGTCCTCCCACCTCCCCCTGGCCTCTTCTATGCTGGGTCGCATGGGAAGCCATCTCGTGAGTCAACTCTGCTAGCGAGGCCATTGACTAGCTCTGATCATAGGGAGAGCGTGACATCACTCCCAGCATCCTCTCGGTCCATGACGTGACTAGTAGCAGCTGCTCACCCTCCTGTCGCTGTGACATCATCGTTGCCTGTTTTGAGGCTATCATCTGCGCTCGCTGATCTGTCAGAAGCCTTGTTTCAGGCAGTCTTCACTCTGTTTTGGATGAGAAGTTATCGGCATTCGCTGTGAAGGAGACTGTGCAGAAGCGGAAGGCCTCTCATCCTCTCCCTGATGCAAAGAGATCTCGTGGAGAAGAAGTCTCTTCTTCTTCATCTCACACTTCATCAATTCGTCATCATCACATCAGATGTTGGAGAGTTAAGGATTTTGCAATTTCTCCTTCTCCAAGCAGAGGGAGTGGTTTGCCTTCTCCTCCTCACGTCCATGTTTCTCCTCTCGTCAGAGATCATCCTGTCAAGAGAAGCTCTTCTCCTGCCCTTACATCTCGGACTAATGTTCGAGATTCTGGTAGAAGTTCCTGCAGGAAGGATTCTTCCTTGTCGTCTCTAGAGCTCAACAAAGTCACCCCTGTTCAGGCTAGTATCCCGATATTGTTGTCTATTCACGCTTGTGTACCTACACTTGGACGCGTTCGTGACTGTAGGAGTGTTGAGCCTTCATCGTCTGTACCAATCAAAGCTCTGGCCTACGTGTACGTGCGGATATGGTTGAAATAGCTCCCACATCCTCTTCTTCGGCTTCTGTGCATCGTGGTAAGGATGATAAGGTTCCATCACACGAAGTCTAAGGTTGCAGAAGTGGAGGTGCTATAGGACGAAGAAGTAATCCAAGGACAGGTTACTTGTTCTCCTGGGAGGGTGCTTGTCCCTGATGCTCGTTCTTCTCTGAAGAACTTGCTTCGTTCTTGTTCGGTGTCTTGTGACAGGGTACAATTGATGTCTCGCGGACACACCCATGTATTGTCACAAGATCGTTTACACTGTCCCTCACGCGAACATACACACATTTTGCCTGACATACATGTATGTGATCACTTCACCGATGGTGTTCCTGGTTTGTTACACGAATCTGGAAGGAGTTTGAGTAGGGATCGGTCCTTGGTGCCTCTGTTGGTGGACAATCACTCGAAGAACCAGCTACCTTCGGTAGCTGGTTCTTCGAGTGTGAGGGATGTATCTTCGGCCCTGGAAGTTAAGACCCTCTAGAGAATCGTCAATCAAACCAACTTCTTCTCATCGTTGGTCTCCTATACCGGTGAGCAGGAGGAGGGAAGAAGTCAGGAGTTTATGTCTTCCTTTTCAGAGGTTGTTGAACTCATTCATGGGTTCAACAACCTGGAATGTAGGACTCAGACTCAGTTGTCTATTACACCTACATGTTTGGAGGCCTTACTGGATCCAGCCATGACCCAAGATCTTCTTTTGAACTGCTGTCAGGCCATGCTCAGTCTGTCTTACAGTATGTGTATGCATTAGTGTCGGATCGGGATGGCTCTCTTCATTTGAGGGGGGCCATCGAAGTTTCTTCCTTCTCCTCTCACGCAGCATAGGATATATTATTCAACGAATTCAGTCCATCTGATGCCTCGTCACCTTAACCCAGACGTTATTTGTCTCAGACCTGGTTTAACCTTGGAGCAGGTTAGATCTGAAAGCCATTCTCTGTCGTCTCAGGAAAACTCTGGCTATGGAATCTACAGCAGCTTCCTTTTTTCAGACAATCTCCTGGTTAAACTTGTGGTCAACAGTGATAGCAAGGATCACGTCTGATAGGTTGGTGGAGGGTTTAATGAGTGTGTCTTCCCTTGCTAGGTTATTGCAGTCCAGGGGTAAGGCGTTCTCCTATTTGTCCCAGCTTAGTGCTAAGCTTTGGGCTAATCTTCTAGCTAGGGGAGATGCAGCATTGTCCAAGGTAGCTGCCTCAGTGGACTCAGTCCTTGTCAGTACTCCAAAATAGGGATCTCTTGGAGTCTCAGTTCCTCTTCCTTAGGACGGAGTTGGAGAACGCAATCGCTAGACAAAGAGCCGATACCAAGGACAGATTGGTTCACCAAGCTGTGTCGAAGTCGGAGGCACGTTTTACACTCGTCCCCCTCTTCCTCCTCCTCAGAGACAGGTAAGGAGATCCTCTTCGGTCAATACCCCTTGGGGCTCTGCTTCTGCTAGGATCCCTCGGGCCTCATCTCAGGCTAAGGCTGGTAAACAGCATCCCTTTCAGTCCCGTTCCTTCAAGTCAGGGAGGGGAGCTAGAGGAAGAGGCAGTGGTGGCCATCAATAGTACGGGCACCTCTCCCTCTGTTGCCACAGGTAGGGGGATGCCTGGCGGGCCAGTGGGCCAAGTGGTGAACTATGGGGCGGAGAAGTGGGTAGTAGATGTTCTACAAGTGGGATATCTGCTGCCGTTCGACTTCTCTCCCCCTTTCTCGGACAGTCCATTGCTCGGTCAGACGTACCCTTACAATTCACGACTGGCTGGTCTTAGCAAGCTCCAGGAAGAAACTGTTGCAAAACAGGGATCGTCTTCTTCAGTTTTGTTCACACTGGGTGTTGTGGTGAACCTAGAGAAGTCAAATCTGGAGCCCAGCTAGAGGGTGCTTTACCTAGGTATGGTAATAGATACAGCGGCATCAAGAGTGCTTCCTTTGGACCAGGGGTTAGAGAAGTTGCAAGTAGTAGCACACAATTAATTTCCTCTCACAACCAGAACAGTCAGCTCACCTATGGCAGGTTCTGCTAGGATTTTGTCTTCTCTCGAGAAGCTGGTCCCTCACAGTCGTCTGCATCTTCGTTCCATACAATGGAGACTGAAAAACTTCTGGTCACCAGCAGGAGACTCCCCTCTTCAGAAAGTGCCTCTGTGCGAAGAGGTGAGAAAGGACCTTCGTTGGTGGTCAGAATTTAAGAATCTTTTAATAGGTGTTCCTCTGATCTCTCCCTCCAGACTTCCTTGTTTTTGGGTACCTCTCTCATGGGTTGGGGTGCTCGTCTGGGGACCTAATCGTGTCTTGGAATTGAAGGCAGCTTTCTGGGTCTGAAGGAGTTTCAGGAAAAGGTAGGTGTTGGGTTTGCAATGACACAACGTCCTGGAGACTGAACTTTATTACAGGATACTCGGGAGCCAACTGACTCGCAACAGCGTATACAGAATTACCAATAACGGATGCATGCTCGGCAGCGCATGGCCGAAGAACATATCGTACATCCCCCCTCAAGAAAATACTTATACATGGCAAAAATAAAAAGGGGAAAATACAAAACATATCGTACATCCCCCCCCCCAAGAACATTCTTATACATGACAAAAAAATAAAAAGTGGAAAAATGCCCTTAGATCAATGAGACAAGAGAAGAAACAAAAATTAAAGCTAACTTCTCGATGCATACACGAAAACGAAATAAAATACATAAATTCTCTGAAAAGAAATATCAATTCCTGATGCAATTGCATACAAAAGATAATAACATCACTCTACAAAGTCTTTGAGCCACTTGGGTTTACCAGCGGCTCTTCTGGCCTATCAACGACGTTGGGCTCCTGCGTGGTGCGTGTCCCCTGTTCTGTCGGGGTATGGTTTGCGGAGGACTCGTGCTGGGACATGGGCGTGCCAGAGGGCGGAGCGATGACTCTCAGGTGTCGTCTGTTTCTTTTTGACAGCCTGCCGCTCCCGTTAAGCTTGACGGTGTACTGACGATGGGGCTTTGTTTCTGTTACTATGCCCGTTCGATCCCATTGCTTGGTAGCTTGGTTTTGTATGCGTACATGGGTACCTAGTTCGATGGGCGGCAGTCTTCTGGTAGTGCCAGGGATGCGCATCGCCTCCTGCGACCTTGCCACTTGTAACTCCCTTCGACGTATCGTCTGCCTCCAATATCTGTCTACTAACAGGTGTCTCCTGGCCGTCGGTACCCCATCGCGCAGCTGGCGACCCGTTGCAAGCTGAGACGGCGACTTGTTAATTTCCCTGAGAGGAGTGTTGAGATACTGAAGTATCGCCAGGGCCGTTTTGTCCGACTCAAGGGCTCCACCCTTTAATGTATTTTCCCGGAGTAGCCTCTTCGCCGATTTGACAGCTGCTTCTGCCCTCCGTTAGACTGGGGATACTGGGCCGACGACAGCCGGACCTTGACCCCCCATCTCTTGAAGAAGGCCTCCATCTCCTCGCTGGCCAAGTTCGTGCCTCCGTCAGTTGATATTTGTTCTGGGGCTCCCCAATGCGAGAAATATGATCGAAGGTGATTACTGATTTTGTTAGACGTGGCACCATTGGGGAAATGAGCCACTTCTAACCAACCTGTTAGTCTATCCGCATACACCATGTATACACTGCCTTCTATCTGGAACATATCTGCGACGACTTGCTGGAAGGGATATTCCGCAGGCGGCGTGTGTATCATTTCTTCAGGAGGCAGTGAGGGGGCATGTTCATCGCATGAAGTACATCGGGCGCGGCAATGCTGAAGGTCCCCTTCTATTCCCGGCCAATAGACCGACTGCCTGGCCCTTCTAAGCATCGAGTCGAGGCCTTGGTGTCCTGCGTGTAGGTTAGCGGCTACCTGGCGGCGTAAATCCTCGGGTATAACCAAGCGAACACATCCTTGGTCCACTGAGTATGTCACCAGATCCTGGTTGATGGCTAGCCGGTCCCGAACGCTGAAGAAGGGGCGAAGGCAAGCGAGTTCTTGCGACTTCTGTTGGGGCCAGTCGCCCGCTGCAACCCTTGCAAGCAAGAGCTGATATACAGGGTCGTTAGATGCGGCGCTCCTTACGCAGTCTTCATCCAACACGATGATATCCGGTTCCAAGGCGGCCACGGTTGCACATGCCACTGCCACTTGAATGTCGTCCTCCAAATCCACGTCGGAAGCTTCGCGGGGTGCTCTCATGGTCGGGTACCTTGAAAGAAAATCCGCGGCAGTGTTCCTTTTTCCGGGCAGGTATTTCATGTGGAACTTGAACTGGAGTGTCTTCTCTTTCAGGTTGAATAATCTCGGGTTGATGACGTCCTTAAGGGCTCTGTCACCCAGCAGCTTGACGAGAGGACGGTGGTCCGTGATGATGGTGAGATTAGGACACCCAGTAGGAACAGCCTGGCCTTCCGCAAGCACCAGGTAACTGCCAGGGCTTCTCCTTCTACGGGGGCATACCCAGCTTCAGAGGAGGTGAGGTGTCGACTACCACACAGGGCAAGGCGCCAGCCGCCCTTGCAACAAAAGGGGCTGTCAGCTGACTGACAAATACAATACTGCTGAAGGACTACGAACCCGATACCTTCTTTACTCCAATCCGTCATTATCGTCGTAGGGCGTGTTTTGTCGTAATATGCCAAGCCGTTCTTGGCTAATTGACAGATGACCTCCTGTGCCTGACGGAGTTTGTCACGTAGCTGACTATCCCAGTAAACGTTTTTTCCAGTGGGCTTTCTGAGGAGGTCCCTAAAGGGCTCCATGATGGGCGCCGTTGCAAGGAAGGGCGCTAACTGATTCACGAACCCGAACCACGACCTAATATCCGTGATGGAGGGCTTCTCTGGCATATGGAAGTTACGAATGGCGTCTAGTCGTTCGTCTGCGGGTTTGTATGACTCCCATCCCAGGTAATAACCGACGAAAGTGACCTCTCTCTTGCAGAATTTAAACTTCTCGGGCTTGAATGTGATACCTGCAGAGGCACACGTTGACAGGAATTCATATACATGCCAGAACGCCTCTTCAATGCTGTGATCGTATAGCAAAGTGTCGTCAACGCATTTATGCTTTCTGGTGATGTCTTGCAGGGCATCATCAAACCTTTTTGTGTAGGCGTCCGACGCCAAACAGTGACCCATGGGTGTTCTACGATAACGGTATCGTCCCCATGGAGTGATAAAGGTCGTAAGCGGGCGGCTGTCTTCGTCCAATTCCACTTGATGGAAACCCCAGTGGGCGTCCGCCGTAGTCTTGTACGTATGAATGGGGATGCTTGAAATCATGTCGAAGGGTGCCAGTGTATGATGAGTTTCCCGAAGACAGTGGGCGTTGAGGCGCTGGAAGTCTACTGTGCGGCGAGGTTGACCCGTCTTCTTGGCGACAACGACCATCCTTGCACACCATTCCGTTGCATCCCCCACTGGGACTGGTTCTATCACGCCCTTCCGAACGTCCTCGTCAAGTTGAGCCTTGACCTCCTCTTCCCAATGCTTAGGGATTGTCGCGGGCGTGTGACAGGCATAAGGCACGGCATCAGGCAACAAATGGATGTGGTGCTGCTTGCCCGTCATGACAGGTAACGGTTCCCTGGTTGTATTAAAGGTTGTTGAAGAGAAATGCCGTAATAACCACTCCTCAAGTCTCGGTATATTCTCCTCCACAGGCGGGATGGGTAAGGTGGCTGGCTTCATTGTCTTATGGGGAGTTAGGCCGTGCGACGTCTTCATTAAGCACATCAGCTGATGCAACGAGAAGGTAGGGGTGAGGGAAGTCAGGGGGTACTATTCCCAGCTCCTTACAAGCATTCAGCGATATATAGAAGTTCTTGGCCGTCGGCACAAAGTAAACCTCCTGCTTCGTGCGTCGCCCACCTATATCAATGAAGCATGCCGTTGATCCAAGACATCTCACTCGGAGATTAGCTACGTCCCTCAGACCTGCTCGCGGCTGCAACTCCATGAATTTATTTGCAGTCTTGAGAGAATCGTGGGTCCGGCAACGCAGATCTGTGCTCCTGTGTCTGCTACGACGAGTGTGGATACTGAATTCCCGTTTCTATGGGAAATACAAGCCTTGATCGGTGGGGTGGGGGAGAGGTGCGTGTCTGCAACAATCGCTAAACTCGAGGCAAGCGGCGCTTTCTTCGTATTCCTGCAGCATTTCTGAAAGTGCCCTACCTTTTGGCACCCGTGGCACGTTATACCTCTTGCTGGGCACGACGCTCGACCAAAGGGATGGCGCCCCCCACAATTTCTGCAACGCTTCACATTGGAATTGCCGCGCAACACCGCGACGTCTGGCTCTACGTCATCAATGCCTGTGACGTCATCACTCGAGGCGCCAGCCGACCCCCTCTCACTGATAGCGACGCGTGGGACACTTTTCGACATCTTGGCGTGCAGCTTCGAAAGTGCAGCACAGTGCCTGAAGGGCATCTACACTCTTAAATGTCTCACATGTCTGAAAAACATTCCTCTTTAATACAGGGTCACTGAGGCCTACCATTATTTTCCGCAACAGCATGTACTCTATTAAACACTCCCCGCATTTGGGACACTCAAAATCACAGTCGGTGGCCTTCTGAGCACACCTCGAAAAATAGTCGCTCACTAATTCCTCGCGCCCTTGTGCGAGGGCAAAGAATTCAGACCACTGAACTGCCTGATTCGACGACCGCAACACAATATTCCCGATGGCGTCCAGAGCCGCGTCTGGGGCGAGGGCATTCCATTTGGCATCTGAATACCGAGCGTCCAGTGCACGTTGCAACGCCGGTACACAGTTGAGCCTAATGTGCAGGACAACATCCTGCGGCGGGAACTTGTTAAGGTGAATCCAATACGTCATCGAACGCCTCCAGGATCTGAACGCTGCCGAGGACATTACCGCCTCACACTTCTCAGGGGCAGCAGAGACAGGAACTTTACCGGCACGTGCTCCTGAACCGGGAAGGGCATCCTGAAGGGAACGGATGGCACACTGCTGGTCTGCAAATAACGTCTGTGCTTGCATGACGGCCTGTGACAGGCCCTTGGCATTGCAGGTGAGGCACGCCTCGGCGTGGCCTGGGGTGGTCGACGTATCTGGGGCATGGCTTGGTCCTTATCCTACTCACTGCGCCATGTTGGGTTTGCAATGACACAACGTCCTGGAGACTGAACTTTATTACAGGATACTCGGGAGCCAACTGACTCGCAACAGCGTATACAGAATTACCAATAACGGATGCATGCTTGGCAGCGCATGGCCGAAGAACATATCGTACAGTAGGTCATTCTCTGGTTCTATGTTAGACAACACCACGATGGTAGCCTATGTGAACAAACAAGGGGGTCTGGCATCTCGCCAGCTCCACTCTCTGACAGTCGAATTACATCAGTGGGCAATTGGCAACTCAGTGGAACTCTCAGCAAGCTACATTCCAGGCAATAAAGATGTGGTCGCAGACAATTTGAGCCATCAGAACCAAATTCTAGGCACGGAGTGATCTCCACATCAGGTCATGGCGGTGAGGCTTTTTCAGGTGTGGGGGAGGCCTATGTTGGACCTCTTTGCAACCCGCTACAGGAAGAAGCTGGAGGTCTATTGCTCAGTGAGTCCGGATCCCCTGGCACTAGCAGAGGATGCCTTTCAACATTCTTGGGACAACTTAGAGGTGTACGCATTTCCTCCGTTTTGCCTGATCCATCAAGTGCTGGACAGGGTGATGAGATCTCGAAACTTCAAGATGACATTAGTGGCTCCTCTGTGGCCACAGGCAGAATGGTTTGTGGACCTTCTGCTTCTGCTGTCAAAGGTTCTGAGAAAAATTCCCCATGGAGGCAATTACTTGGCCAACCTCACGTCAAAAGTTTCCACCACCTGGTAGAATCCCTGTCTCTTCACGGATGGAGGCTATCAAGTATCTCCCCTGAGTTGGTTAGAGGATTTTCTCAAGAGACAGCAAGGCAATTGTCCAGCCATCTCAGGAAGTTCTTGCCTACAGTCTACCAAGGGAAATGGGCAATATACTGTGATTGGTATCGTTGACAGTTTTTCTCTCCACTCAAAGCCTATATTCAGCGCATAGCAGATTTTTTTGGTCTTTCTCAGAGATCAGAAAGGCTTTTTCTATTTCAGCTATCAGAGGCTACAGAGGCAGCTTTTGCCTTGGTGTTACGCCTGAGAGGTGTAAATATCCCCTCATCCTTATTGTTCAAAGGTTTTGAGCAGAACCGTGCTCTCCAAGGGAACTTAAGCCTCCCGCATGGGATGTTTCACTAGTCCTTAAGAGTTCACTACAGCTCCTTACGAACCCTTACAGCGTTCCTCGGACAGAAATCTAACACTGAAGACAGTTTTCCTTTTAGCTTTAGCTTCCTTGAAGACGGTAGAAGAGCTTCATGGCCTAGTTATGATGTGAAACATACCAGGGATTGGGGTTGGTGACCTTCGAATTTGT